>NW_016803215.1:366676-454076 GCF_001698545.2 Rhinopithecus bieti
TTACCCGATTTTCCAGGTGTTGTGTGTCTCAGTTCCCCTGGCTAGGAAAAGGGATTCCCTTCCCCCTTGTGCTTCCCAGGTGAGGCAATGCCTCGCCCTGCTTCAGCTCTCGCTGGTCGGGCTGCAGCAGCTGACCAGCACCAATTGTCCGGCACTCCCCAGTGAGATGACCCCAGTACCTCAGTTGAAAATGCAGAAATCACCGGTCTTCTGTGTCGCTCGCGCTGGGAGTTGGAGACTGGAGCTGTTCCTATTCAGCCATCTTGCTCCGCCCTTGACTTCTAAAATAATGATTTTTTTTAACAGGCACTTCTGGACCTTCCAGAAGAACCTGGACCTCCAGATGGAGGTATAGTCCTTTCTTAATCAAGAGTATTTAAATTATCCTCACCATAAAGGATACACTCTAACCCCAGGGAGAAATACCTGTCTTTCGCCTGCCCCATCTAGTCTCTTCCACACGGAAGAGAAGTTCTGATGTGTGTGAGAAAAAAGACATATCTTTAATGAGGCAAAATTAGGCTGTCTTAGTGGAACATGTAGCTTTTAGTAAAAGGAGGGAATTTGTTATTAAGGGCCCTTAAATAGAGCAGACACTCTGATCTCTCTGTCAGTGAGAAGGGTAGTATCATAACTCTTGAGCGCATGGAATCTGGAATTGAAACTCAGTCCTACCATTTAACTGTAAAACCTTAGGTATATCACTTGACCTCAGCTTCCACATCTGTAAATCTATAAAATGAAGACAATAAGTCCCACTCTATAGGATATGTGGAGACTAAAGGAAATAGCATATGTAAATCACCCAGCATATTGTTGTTTGCGTAGTAGGCACTGATATGATGATAAAACTACTGTTCTTAATGGCTATTATTAATATCTGGGACTTCCTCATCTTTGAGACTGGTCAGTGAGATGGCCATGAGGCTGCCTCTTGCTTGGGAATGCCTAATGACCTTGGAAGGCCAAACATGCTCCAAGGAGACCCATGAGGAGTAAGCAGAAAGCAGACCGCTTGGTTTGATTGTTATCCAGGAATTTATCCGAAGGGAGAGTGAGAGTCCCTGAGACTCACACAAAATCCAGCCCGGAACACTAGGGCAAGGAAGGAGATGGGCAAACCCCAACTAGAAATCAAGAGCATGTGTTTTCCTTGAGTGTTCTTTGGTATATATTCTCTGGAAGATTTGTGGAGCACTAGATAGCTGATCAAGGGTTTGAAATTCGGTGTCCAAGCTGCTATTACCTTCTTTTATCCAAGCAAGCGAGGAGAGGCTTAGGAGAAAAAATAATGGAACAAGTATCAGGAAAGCTGAACTCCATTCCAGACCTGCCTCCAAACAGCTGTGGAACCCAAGGCAAAGTTATTTTGCCACTGAGCCTCAGTTTTCTCATTTAAAATTCGAGAATGACTAGGTGTTCCTTTCAGGCTCTAAAAAGGTGAGTCTATATGAGTAAACAACGAGCCACTTGGTTCTGGCTGATACAGAGGAAGAAAGCACTCACACCTCTTGGCTGCTTTGATTCTCATCACAGTTTGTTTTGTTCTGATGTCTACGTCTCTGGGCTATAACATAAGCTTGGATACCTCCATTGACCAGAAAGTAAGACCCCTTGGCCCTACCCAGAGCTCAAGGGAACCTCCTCACCAATCTTTTCTGGGACTAAAGATGCTTAAGCCCAATCCTGGAATTTGACAGAGGAGATATAATAGCCTTTAAAAACCTAAATCATGTGCCTCCAGTGTGATATCATTCTACCTACAACTTTACATCCTTTATTTTATTTAATCTTCACAATAAGTTAGACGTAAACCTTATTTTACAAGTTCAAGATTAGGTATTTTTTGCAAAGACCACCAACAAGTAAGTGACTGATCCAAGATTTGAACCCAGATCTATCATAAAATTTATAAAGAATTTTTATATAAATTATAGAGAACATATATTTATAAAGAATACTTATAAAGAATATTTAATTCATAAAGAATATTTCTATAAGAATTTAGAATTTGTAATTTAAAATTTATAAAGAATATTTCTAATAATTTTTGTTCATCTCCTTTTTCTTCTCTGATCAAAAATACTATGCTTAATTACACATATGAATGCTTAAAGCTATTTTAAACCAAAGTGAGCAGAAATTATAACTTAAATTATGAGAAATTACATCTATAAGGAAAAATTATATATATGAATATGTGTAACGCCTAAGAATTGCCCAGTTATTCATTAATTTATTCATTCATTCGAATGCTTTCTGTGTGTCTTAGATTAATATTAATATGTTTTAGCAAAAGCATCAGATTTATTATGATTCTGTTTATGATCAAATATAATTTATGGCTAGGTGTAGCAGCTCCCACCTGTAATCCCAGCACTTTGGGAGGCTGAGTTGGGAGGATAACTTGAGGCCAGAAGTTTGAGACCAGCCTGGGCAACATAGTAAGACTCCATCTCTACAAAAAAAATTTCAAAATTAGCTGGGTGTGATGGCTTATGCTGATATATATATACACACACGTATACATATATATTACATATATTTGTTTAATTACATGTACATAATTTGTGTGACATGAGAAGTTTGCTGGGCACATGCTATTTATTAAATGCAGATTGATTTATTTAACAAACCATTGATGGCTAGCTATAAATTATGATACCTTTGAATTTCCAACTTATAAACACATACACACGTGTTATATGCATTTCTGTATAAAATTTAGATAAGACATTACCAACAGAGTTGTGAGCCTTAAATTAAGGAAAATATGCTGTACCAACATACTGTCCCCAAACAAAGTTCATGTGGTAGAAGCAGGTTTAATGATCACCAAGGTAATTTGTACCAGGAACTATCAGGTGCAATGAAGAATCCAAAGGTAAGTCATACAGAGCCTGAGCTTTTAGGCTCTAAAATCCTGTTGGAACAGCATATATGCATGTCCTTAACTAGAATAAAGCATGACTAATGCTGTACTAGAAGTGAGTATGACATACTTTGAAAATCAGAATGAAAGAACAGTTGGTTAAGCCAAAGATTTTGAGGCTGGTCGGGAAACACAATGGAAGAGATGACATTTGTTCAGGATATTAACATATATGTATAAGTCAAGCAAGTGGAATTTAGGCCAGGGGGTTTAAAGCTAGGAAGAATTGGCAGCATTATTAACGGAGAAAACAAATTTAAAATTCTGGTTTCTTCTACTTAAATGTTATCTAATTTCACATAAAGAGATTTAACATTGTACTATCACTCTAATGATAAGTTATACTATATTATAGGTTTTCTATTATAACCTAGTGTCACCGTTATTCCTTTCTGTGTGAGAATATAATTTATAGAATTTTGAGAAGTTCATGAGACTTATTTTGTTACAGTTTTCTATATCATTCTTTCAGGATTTAGGGATACGATTTAGTTTTCCATAACTTCCTTTTTTTGTCTGATATTTTCAAATGATGAACTAAACTGTGTTTTTCAAAACAGAGGCATGAGAACAACATAATAAGGCCAACTATTTAGATTTGGTGAAAGACAGTCACCACACTAATTAAAAATGCAAGTCAATTTATTTATGTGCCATATAAGAAGACTCACACAGGTGAGCAGTATCACCAAATGATTCTCTGACAGGGACAGTGTATGTGTTTTATGTGCTAAGAAGAGGTAGTTCACTGTGATTATGCCAGTTGATCATTGAAGTTTGTACCTTGGGTAGTCAGAATGAATTTTAAGTTCCTACATAGTTGGTTAATGTAAACCCCATTGTTCATTGGTCAGGAAGGAGTCTTCATTTAAGTCAAGTGAGAGTCTGTTTTAGTGGAGTCTCTCAATTCTTTTTTTTTTTTTTTTTTTTTTGAGACAGAGTCTTGTTCTGTCACCCCAGCTGGAGTGCAGTGGTACAGTCTTGGCTCACTGCAACCTCCACTTCCTAGGTTCAAGCGATTCTTTTGCCTCAGCCTCCCTAGTAGCTGGGACTACAGGAGCGAGCCACCACGCTTGGCTAATTTTTGTATTTTTAGTAGAAACGGGGTTTCACCATGTTGGCCAGGCTGGATCTCGAACTCCTGACCTCATAATCCGCCCTCCTTGGCCTCCCAAGGTGCTGGGATTACAGGCCTGAGCCACCGCGCCCTGCCGAGTCTCTCAATTCTTAGTCACTTGTCAGCCTTACAGTTAAGTTTGCCATTTCCTAGACAAGTCTTCGGCAGGTAGAAAAGTTTTTTTATACAGTTCTTCTACCACTTTGCTCAACTCTGTCATAACATTTGTATTATTTAAAGGAAGCTTTCAAATTGTGAGTGCTATTTCTATTTCATAAAAGTAAGAAGTGGGGATGGAGAGAGAGCAAATGCTTTGAGGCAGACACACAGGCGGCCCCCTCTGGACCCACTGCAGTTAGCTGGACATGTGCTGTACAGCTACTACTGATTACATGATTGGACTGCACAACCACAGCCACTACTGTCTATCATGTGAATTCATATTTGAATCCTTTAAAAAAATCCCTAGATTTTCTGATTCAATAAAAAATAGTTATGATACTGTCTAAAAATGTATTCTATGTCTTGCAGACATAAAAGTATATACTTATAGCTTACAGACCTAACATTTTGGTATTCATGAATATAGGATATTAGAACTCAAGTAAGGCACACTTATTAGGGAGGGGCTAGTTAATACTCATATCATTTTTAAAGTTTGGGGAAAAGATCTTACTTATTTTGGACTTTAGTATCAGTTAGGTCTTTTATAAAGTTCTTGATGAATTTTCTGTCTTTAGCAGGGTTTAAAGCACCCCTGCATGTAGTAGTCTCTCAAATGCATATTAAATTATGTATAAAATGTCTTAAACCCTCAAACAGTTTTTATAAATCACATCTGATGCTGTGAAAATGTTGTAATCTTTTTTTTTAATGAAGCACTAAAGGGGATGGAATTCTAAAGCCAATGAAAGCAAATGTTCATTTAACAAGTATTTATTGCCTTTGAAGAGACAGTAAGAGAAGCAAAGGCGGAGGAAAGTAAAACCAAACTAAGCTCTTCTCTCTTGCAGCTGTTGTAATTAATAACACTGGGCTGCCTATCCAAGCAGGGGTTTCCTTTTATGGGGATTTAACCTGAAAGTGGTTTATTCTTGTTATCTAATCGTAGTTTCACTGTTTCGAACATGGTATGAAAGCTATTTTCTTAAGCTCTCTATTTTTTTCTTTTCCTCCTTGCCCATATCTCCCCTTTCCTCTCCATCTGGTGGAAGAACACTGATCTGGACAGCTGAGCTCTGGTCATTGTTATGTGCTTCTTTTTAGGCTCTGTGATTTTGGCCAAATCAGTAAACCTCAGTCCCTTCATCTTTCCAATGGGGATAGTAATTCTTGCCCTGTAACGGTCAAATGCAGTAGGTATGGTTGATTCTCATTCTCATTATTTGTAGTATTTATTTTCTAGAAGGTTATTAGGAACACTGAATTAGCAAATACTGAGCCATTTGTTCCTAGGGGATATTCAAGTTTAGGTTCTTGTGAGCCTCTAATCACAACATTTTTGTCAACAACTCATAAGTGTATTTCTGTTAAAAAAAAACTTTATTTAATAGACAGGGTTAATTTTTTAACATTGAACTCAGAGACAAAAGCACTATAACTCATGCCTCAACAAAGCTTCTCTAATACAAGTGTTTTCTCCGTAGAGCACATCACACTTGTCTTGTGTGTAGGAGCACTAGACAGCACCCAGCACTATGCTGGAGACCATAAGTAAACAGTAAAATCACCAAGAAAAAGCACAAAAAGTGCAAAAAAAAGTGGCAGTTTTGAAATGCAAAAGTATGTGTGTTTACAGTATGACAGCTGAAGGAAGAAAGCAGGATATCATCTTGTTCTGCCTCAGCTGGGAATTTGCATGTCAAGTGGCTCAAACTTTTTTGTTCTCCACACATGTCCATGAATGACCATGAAAACACCACAAGTATTGATTTTGGGGTTAAAAATAAATTTTAGCAATTAGGGAAATACACAAATACAGAATCTGCAAATAACGAGAATCAACTGTATATGAATACGCCTTGTAAAAACTTTGAAAGCACAGTAGAAGCCTCAGGATAATGTGCAGAATAAAAACTATTTTTTATGATGTTTTTCTCAGATAAAATGACTTTGTACATAGTTAGTATTATAAACTTCAAGTTAATAAAGTAATATATTATTTAAAGGTGATCCTAAATTCTTAGTTCGGTAAAGCTACAAAGAAAACTACTGTTGCATGATCTGTGACTCTCCATTCCTCACATTGAATGCACAGTAGCAAGGAGTACCACTGTAATTCGATGCTTTGAATTTAGTGGTTAACATTGCTTTATGACCTCATTATTGGGGGAAAATATCATTCCCTGTGTATTACCAAAATATTATGTTTCCAAATATGTGATATTCATATGGAAACATTTTGATCTTAACAAGTGGTGTAAATGCTGTTCTTGGACTTTTGATACCATTTTATGCTGCAGAGCAAGTACAGATTGACATTTGCAAGCTGGTTTTGGTTAACTCCTTAATGTTGGAAATTGGAACTTTCCGATGTAATAACTTCTACAAAATACCATTGTGCATTATTAGTATGTTATACTGTTGACAGAAGAACAAATGGAAAACACACACATGCCTGTAGAAATATCCTTTTAGGATAAATGGAAATGACCTGGGTGGCCTAAAACCATAAAGTAGACCAGCCATATATGGAAGTTGAAATAAAATATTAGAGTTTAAAATATTAGTAAATTTAGATTATGATTATTTTGTTGTTTGAAATAGCTGTATTTCTTTCTTCTTTCTTTTCTTTTTTTTTTTTTTTTTTGAGATGGAGTTTGGCTCCTGTTGCCCAGGCTGGAGTGCAATGGCACGATCTTGGCTCACTGCAACCTCCGCCTCCCTGGTTCAAGCGTTTCTCCTGCCCCAGACTCCCAACTAGCTGGGATCACAGGCACACACCACCACACCCGGCTAATTTTTTGTATTTTTAGTAGAAACGGGGTTTCACCGTGTTAGCCAGGCTGGCCTCGAACTTTTGACCTCAGGTGATCTGCCTGCCTCTCAAAGTGCTGGGATTACAGGCATGAGCCACTGTGGCCGGCCGAAATAGCTGTATTTCTGTAGCTTAAAAAGCAGGCTGGTAATCAGATAATTTACTTGGGTATGTATCATTGCCAGTGTGGCCGTTTGGCAGCAGAGTCTCTCAGAAATTCCAATTAACCATGTAAATATATTTCATAGCATCACATCTCACTTTGTCAGAACCCCTGCTGTGTTTATATCATTAACATAAATGCAGATGCAAATAGCATGTATGTACTATGATAGAAAGCAGTTGGAGACATTTCACTGTGGGACACAACACTTTCAGATTGTGTACATCTGTTCAAATAATTTACCTAGCCCCAGTGACATGAACACAAGGATGGAAACATCTGCCCCTGAGACCATTTGCAATATGGCAGATGCTTGCATCTTTATTTATGCAGATGGTTAGTGTGGTGGGTCGAGCGGGGATTAAAACAAAGTAGTTTGACCCGGGTATTTAGGATGTTATGCAGCCATAAATAAAGGATAGGCATTTTCTGTTTTTAAAAATCCAATAGCAATAGGAATAGAAATTCATAAATGTAGTAATGCTTTTAATGGAGTAAACATATTGTTCTTGTCTTTAAATTAATGGGCACCAAAATCCTAAAAACATTTATAGAATTCCAGCATCTAACTTGTATTAATAAGGAAGAGCAACTTGTGATTACTTTTGTTTGGATAAAATAATTTTAAATGACTTTGAATACTTTTTGTTTAAAAAAATCCTTCAGGCCGGGTGCACTGGTTCACACCTGTAATCGCAGCACTTTGGGAGGCTGAGGCGGGCGGATCACATGAGGTCAGGAGTTCAAAACCAGCCTAGCCAACATAGTGAAACCCCATCTCTACTAAAAATACAAAACATTAGCTGAGTGGGGTGGCAGGCACCTGTAATCCCAGCTATACGGGAGGCTGAGGCAGGAGAATTGCTTGAACCAGGGAGACGGAAGTTGCAGTGAGTTGAGATCGTGCCATTGCACTCCAGCCTGGGCAACAAAAGCGAAACTCCATCTCAAAAAAAAAAAAAAATTCTTTAAAAACACTGCTCTGTTTTTTGAAAAGATTATATACTACCAAGAGTATCTTGTGATGATATTTCTTAAAATTGGGGGAAAAATATAAATGTCATTTGAATATAACTTATCTGATATTCCATAAATATAAATTCAAGTAAGATAAGTTTCCGAAACATTATATAACATTTTTGTCAAGCATTTTATTTGGTTCATATTCTAACATTGACAGCTAGTGATATTTTAATTATAGTTAATATTTGTGTTAGGATGAATTACCTTTTAATACTTTATTATCAAAACTCTCTTCTATCGATCTGCTGTGTTATATTCTCAAGGAAAGAAAGGTGAAGGAAATAAAACCTAACAACAAAAAGTAAAACATTTCTAGATTTGATTTTCTATTCTCATTCACACAAACCTACCCACTCACTCATACACACACACAATTATAGAATCTCAAAAGACATAGTAAGTTAGATTTCATCTAATTCAGTTGCTTTCAAACTTTGTAGCTTCAGGACCTTTTACACTCTCAAAAATTATTGAGGACTGTAAAGAGCATTTGCTTGTATGAGTTGTATCTGTCAATATTTAGTGATCATAAAAAGAAAAATATATTCATGGATTTATTTTGAAATAACAATAAGCTCATTACATCTTAACAAAATAAACTAGTTTAACGAAATTGACTATACTATAAAACTAATGACAAAACCGCAATTACTTTTGCACCAACCTAAATATTTTTCCAAAGTAAAAAAATAATAATAATAATGAGAAGACTGGCATTGATTTATGTTTTCTGCAAATATCTTTAAATTCTGGCTTCATTAAAGATAGTTTGAGTCTCATATCTAGTCCTGCATTCAGTCAGTTGTGATATTGTATATGTTGACATATTTTTTAAAAAGTCGACTTTCCAGTAGTCAGAAAGGAAGGGAATATTTTGGTAGGCTTTTCAGATAATAATGGATATTTTTCTTTGATGCTACGCCAAAATTTGTCAGATGTAAACTTCTTTCAGTTTAGTTGTACTGTGAAATTTGAAACCCTGTCCGTGTACTTTTGTATTCTATTACATTTTGGGTCTCATACTTGAGTGATTCTTTTATTGATGCATGTGACATTAAACTGGTCATTTAGAAAACACTAGTTCAGTGTGTTATGCAAATCTCCCATATACTTCATTGTACAATATTTTAAAAATCATTCATTAACGTAAGCACCAGAGTTTTTTTGTTTTTTTGTTTGTTTTTTTGAGACAGAGCCTCGCTCTGTCGCCCAGGCTGGAGTACAGTGGCGCGATCGTGGCTCACTGCAAGCTCTACCTCCCGGGTTCACGCCATTCTCCTGCCTCAGCCTCCCGAGTAGCTGGGACTACAGGCGCCCACCACCACTCTCGGCTAATTTTTTGTATTTTTAGTAGAGACGGGGTTTCACTGTGTTAGCCAGGATAGTCTCCATCTCCTGACCTCGTGATCTGTCTGCCTCAGCCTCCCAAAGTGCTGAAATTACAGGCATGAGCCACCGCGCCTGGCCCATAAGCACCAGATTTATCTGAAAAGTAACTACTGGGAAGCTTCAAGCTGCTGGTGGTGAATTCAGATTTTCCAGAATTCCAATTGCCACTTCAAAGAAAATGACTTTTATCATTGGCAACAAATACTGTTAGAAGTTATTTCTTGTAATGCCAAGCTCCATTCATTCACTTTTGAGAAAATGTCTGCCAGATATCCAAGTCTTAATATGTTCATTCAACATATTTCAACATATGTCTGTCAGCCATTTTTTCGAGTAAAAATGGTATTCCATGAAAAAAGTAGCCAGGTCAGCTTCAGGGCTGAATCGAGTGCTTGTCCTCAGGACAACAGTCCTATTTCCATATGAAGCAGACGTGTACTTTGACTGCAAACGATTTCATCACAGAGTATTAAAAAGGCATGTACTCAAGGACCAAAATTTTATAAAACTAAAATTTTGTACTGCTTTTTTGTTGTTCCACTGTGAGAGTGCCACAGTGAAGTATAGGACTGCTTGAACAGTTTGTGGGCACTACCTTACTTGTCTAAGTTGCTAGAGAAGTTTTACCCCACAGCGCAACAAGTGCAAATGTCGACACAAGGCAAAGGCCATCTTGATATGAGTATGAAAAGGGTATTTGGGACCCTCCTTGAGGTTCTGCAAGCCGTACTTTGAGAAACACTAATCTAATCTAGTCCTCTCTTGTTGAAGAGAGGAAACTATGGCCAGGAAGGCCGAAGGATTGTTATCTTGCTCAAATTCATTCCAGCAGTATAATAAATAGAAACAACAAAGCCAGACGTCTACTCTCTATCATACATGTAGTGCAGTTTGTCTTGTTTTCTCTGAGGAACTCCTCCCCAGCCTCCCACAAAAGAAAATTCCTCAGATCCAAATCATTACACCTCAGCACTGATGTATTATCAAGTTTACTAAAGGAGCAGGACTTGCCACATGAGAAATTTAGAAATTCTTTTAGCATTTTAGACTTTTCTTTCAGTCCTAATGTTCTTTAGTGTTGTCAGTTTTAGAAGAAGGTAGTGTAAGATTAAGAAGTATCTAAGAAATGTGTATTATTTTTAAAATTATGAAAGACCTTAGTCATTGTTTTCTTCATTTTTACTCATCAAAAAATTACTTTGTCACTCCTTAAAAGTGTAATTAAATGTATTGTGTAATTGTTACTTCATAAAAGTCAGATTCTGGTGTAAGCCTGATTTGGTCACCAGAAGCTCTGTTAAAAGAAGGCCATAGGTACAGTTCTATAGGGCATTGCGCATTGCTATGTGTGAGTTCATTTACTACCTCTCCAGTGACCATGCTGTAGATTTCTCTTAGAAGAAAGACCTGTCTCTCTCTCCGAACAGTGCACTTTGATTGGAAAAAGGTTGTTCAAAAAGATCTTTCTTTTCTCAACATTGAGATGGATTATGTGGCACTCACTGGCCACTGGAAGAGACTGACATGTAAACAGATAAATTGCTAAACAACTTAGTTAAGTTCAGTGTGTTGGAATTGAGGGAGAACAGCTTTGGTGCCAGACAGACCTGGGTGAAAATCCAACTCTCAATACCTGCTTTGTGATCTTGCAAGAAACGTTGTTTTCACGTCTATGGACTGGAGGTGTTAATACCAAGAATTGGTGGAGGACTTCAGATAGCAGATTAAGCATTCAGTCTGACTTCTGACTGAGGGGCATTTTAGTTCTTCAAAATAGAACTTCAGGATTCTAGAGGTTTGAGGGAAGAATAGAAATGGATGAGTAGAGGCAGTGTATATGTACATATCTACCATAGATTGTCTCAGGAAGAAAAGGAAGGAGATAGGGCCTAATGACTCTTTCTTGTTGCTGTTGTCTGTTTTTGTGTTCAGCAATAGCATAGCAGAAGGAAGGCATGTCAATATGGTTGAGAGTTAATAGTTCGCTCCTTCGGTAAAAAATATGTTGTACAACTGCCAGCTGCTGATCGGGAGACTGAGGCCCTGGCAATAACAAAACAAGCCCCTGCTCTTTTGGAGCTGACATTTTAAGGAGGAGACAGATAATGTAATATCATCATGAAGGTAAGTACCAGGAAGGACAATGAAGCAGAAAAAGAAAACAGCAAGTGATCGCATGGGGCTGAGCAGCTCCTTTTAGATAGGATGGTCACAGGCCAGCCTCTCTGAGAGCTGGGGAGCTCACCAATGGTGCAGGATCCCCGAGGCACAAGGGGCCTGGAAGGAAGGGTAGCCTCCAGACTAGGGTTGGGAATACTCCATTTCCTTATTTTCAGATGCACCTTTTTGTACATTTTAATGTCTCAGGACTTGAGCATTGTATATTTAGAGTTATAGTACTTCTCCTCCTTTTCCCCACCACAGAAAAGGTTTTTATAAACTCATTTGTGTGGCATAATCAAAGACAAAAAGGGAGTTTACATATAAAAGGGATAATGAATGAGTTCCCACATAATAGCCTCTCTTTTTTCCATGAAGTCGGTGTCAAAAATCATTGGCAAGAGAGAGATGGCCCTGGGGATAGGGCAGGGGTGGGGCAGAGGGAGAGTGCCTCAGAAGAGCAGGGGAAGGAACCTGGGCCACCAAGAGTCTCTTAGAGACAAGTAAATAGACTGTGGAATCGGTTTTGAACTAGAAACTTTGAACTTAGAACATTGTCCAGTGTTCACAATGGTTGGATTTCTCCAGCACCAAATAACAGGAGGTGGAAGTAGAGAGCACAAGGTGGGGCCAGCTGGGCAAGGTTCTGTAGGAAGACAGCAAGTGGGTGAACCTACAATCTGAGGGAAGTGTGTGTGGATGGTCAGCCAGGAGGCCGGCTCTGGAATGGGAGGATCTGCCTAAGGAGACCACTCACAGGCACACATAGCCTTGAGGCAAAGAGAAGCAGTGCGCTGTGTCATCACTCCATCTCCAGGGAGATGGGAAAGATAACTCTGACATACTCTTCATCTGTGGATGAGAGTAGATATTCCCTTCAACCTAGGTTTCGTAGTCATCACTAAAAGACAATAAACATTGGTGGAGAAGAAGGATGGCAGAATTCAAAGGCAAAGGAATCCAAAGTAGTCACCACAGCTTTCAAACTCCACTGCCTTCAATCTTGGTACTGGCTCAGGTCAGAATCTGATGGCATCAGTCACACGACAGGATCTGTAGATGCGAGCTAACTCACAGACAGCTAATCTGGTCAGCTCCTCAAAGGTGAACAGCACAAACCAGTCACCTCAGTACCTGCCAGTACCTGGGACTTCATGTTCTTTTTTATTATTTTCTTCAAAGTGTCAGTATTGTAGATGGTCCCTCTATGTTCAGGAAAGGTGTGTCTTCATTAAAGAAATAAGGAACAGTCAAGACTTACCAGCAGAAATGTTAGGGAATAATTATCTGCATAACAAGGGAATACTTCTTAAAGATCCGTGGCTGTCCAACCTTGTGCATTTGTACCTACAAATCATGAACTATTTGACATAAAAGCTGAGGTATAGAAAAACGTGCAGCAAAAAAATGTTATAAATCACTGTGAGTTAAAGATAAATCAGCAGTGAAGATAAAGCATCTGTAAAACTCTACTATAAAGCAGTGAAACAATTCCTTTTTTAAAATGTAGTTTGCACATTCCTCAGAAATACCTCTTTTAGATAAAGTGAACTTACTTTTGAAATTACAGTATAAAAATGATACCTTTGTAATTTTGGTTCCCTGCTTTTTGAAACATTGTGATCTTTACCACTTTAGTTTCATAATCACAGTGTTTTGACCAAAGGCAAGAAATGTCCATCCTTTTGCATGTGTCCTGGTTTAATTGTTCCCAACTGACTTTACATTCTGATGTTGAAACCCTATCTTTCTGTTTATCCCACTGAGGAAAAGGTTTTCTTCATCAACTGTCATCTTGTTAGTCATCCCAGATACTTAACTGTTCCAACTGCTATTGAAAAATAAAGGTAGGCTGGGCACCATTTATGGTGCATGCTTGTAATTCCAACACTTAGGGAACTGAGGTAGGAGGACTTCTTGAGCCCAGGAGTTTGAGACCAACCTGGGCAACATAGTGAGACTTCAACTCTACAAAAAAATGTTTGAAAACTAGCCATGCAGGGTGGTGTGCCTGTGTCATCCCAGCTACTTGGGAGGCTGAGGCAGGAGGATCACTTGAACCCAGGAGTTTGAGGCTGCAGGGTGAGCTATGATCATACCATTGCCCTCCAGTCTGGGTGGCAGAGCGAGTCCCTGTCTCAAAAGAAAAAGAAAATTTATAAAGAAGAAGGGCCCATTTTTAATTTGTTGTGGAAGATTTCTTGCCATGCCGTATCTGTGCAGCTCACTAAACCTCTTTTGCAGGATGTTTCCCTGTTCACCAGCTCTATTGAGTAACAGCTGAGTCGGTAAATGTCAGAATGTTGTGGAAAGAGAGTGTGCACAAGTATTTGTATGGTGATAGAAGGTTAAATGAAACTACCTGCTGCTTTTCACCATGTTGGAGTTCAGTTATCAAGGTCCAAATTTCAACTGTGACTCAACTGAATATTAACAGTTTTAGTGATAATAACAACAAAAAGAATATTGAGAGAATGGCGTTAACAAAGCATTTCAGAAGTTTCCATTTGTCTGGCTTAATGTCCTTGGAAGGTCATTAGCTCTTAGTTAACTTCTTATGCTCCTCAGTCGTTCTTAGATTTGAGTAAAGATACTGGCTTGAATGTTTTGTAATAATGAATAAAATCTTATATGTGCTACAAAATTATTTTGCCAAAAAATAAACAACTTTATCTTTCTAAATGTATTAAAAGCAAACATATTTCATATAGCTCTCAGTCATGTTTTATCAGAATCATTCCAAATAAAAAACAATTCCTTCCAGAAATAAGAACCAATAAAAGCTTCATAATTAGAATGAAGAAGAAATTAATTGAAATTGAGAATCATTAAAATATATTTTAAATGGTAAAGCTTTTTAAATGTACTTTTCACTTGGGACATTAATTACATGGCCCTGAAAGTATAATTAGTTACTTCAGTTTATCAACCACATTGTGTTTTTTTTTTTAATTGCCACTAATATTCTAGGTAATTGGCTTTTAAATTCTTTCATAAAGAATGCTTGTTTCCTCTTGCAGCATGATACAGTCAACCCTCCACATCCTGGGTTCTGCATCTGTGGGTTCTGCATCCATGGATTCAACTAACCACAGATTGAAAAAACTTTTTTTATTTGCATCTGTATTGGACATGTATAGACTTTTTTTTCCTTGTCATCATTCCCTGAACAATACGGTAAAACAACTATTTACATAGTATTTACATTGCACTAGATATTAAAAGCAGTCTAGAGATGATTTAGGGTATACAAGAGGAGATATGCATAGGTTATATGCAAACACTGTACCATTTTACATCAGGGATTTGAGAATCTGTGGATTTGAGTGTCCAAAGGTGGTCACTGCCCCTTGGAGGAACCAGTTCCCCACAGATGGTAAGGGACAACTGTGTTTATATATATATCATTTAGTCTATTTTAGGGGCTATAGTTCCTCTTTCGGTGCCTAACTTTTCTTTCTGTACTCAGGCTGTCTTAAAACTCTTAATGATTTATTTGGCAAAATACTAAAGTCTACAAGGCAAGTGTCCCTAACCCCACTCTGGGCCCCATCCCCCATCACAGGGCCACTGAGACCTGTACTTACCCCCATTTTCTGAACAACTACTAGGGTAGTTGCTTTGTTCCCTGCTAGGTTTAAGAGCAACAATTGGCCTCACTACTTACTAGGTATAAACTAAAGTGGAAAGGAGAGTCTCCATAAAGTAGTTCTTTAAAATGCATGTATGTGGCCGGGCGCGGTGGCTCAAGCCTGTAATCCCAGCACTTTGGGAGGCCGAGACGGGCGGATCACGAGGTCAGGAGATCGAGACCATCCTGGCTAACATGGTGAAACCCCGTCTCTACTAAAAAAAATACAAAACTAGCCGGGCGAGGTGGCGGGCGCCTGTAGTCCCAGCTCCTCGGGAGGCTGAGGCAGGAGAATGGCGTAAACCCGGGAGGCGGAGCTTGCAGTGAGCTGAGATCCGGCCACTGCACTCCAGTCCGGGTGACAGAGCGAGACTCCGCCTCAAAAATAAAATAAAATAAAATAAAATGCATGTATGTTAACCCTATTCACATCAAATTGTTAATCCAATTAGCACTTTACCAATTGGGATACAAAAATTTACAGAAGGGCAAGTGGGAGTGCGGTGTGGACAGGGAATCAGAGCCTGGCAAGACAGATTGGATCATATGTTAGGAAAGATTGAGCTACCAGCGTGAGTGTCAGGAGAGAGGCACAAGATTTAAAGTACAGTTTAATTATTTACAAGCATAGAGGCAAAGGAAAACTTCCTCTTCACCCCTCTGAAGGTTCACTGATAATGAGCTGACAGATCAGCAGATTAATTGGAGAAAAGGCATATACATTGAATCAGTTGTGTTACATGACAAGAGAACCTTCAGAATGCAGACCCAAAGATGGGAAACTGTCCATTTTCATGCTGAGGTTCGACAAAATATGGACAGCTGTGGAGAAATATAACTGAACAAAAGGGATGTGATCTAATGCTGATGGAGTGAGTGAGGAAACCCAGCAAGGCTTGTCTGTTTTGGATTGCTGTTGATCTCTCTGCATAGCATCCCTTCCTTCTGGGTATGAGGTAGGACCCTCTCTGGAATGGGGGTCCGATGACCTACAATCAAACAAGTAAGTCAGATCATTTCTTTATGGCCAGGGTTGGAGTAATAATTTTAGGTTTTATGGCTGGCTTTGGGGAAAAGTGGTTCTGGTTTCTATGACTCACCTTGGGGAAGAGGGATTCTGGATTCTATGCCTAGTCTCAGGGGACAATGAAGGGCCAGAGACAGAAGGGCAGAGAGAGATTTTTGCTTCTCAGGCCTTCATTTTGGGGAATTATCTTTTGAGGCCAGCACAAGTAATACCATTTCTTTTCTCTTTCCTTCATTTACCTTTCAAAATAGAAACAGTACTTTAAGAATTCAGAACTACTTCCATGTGCTGAGCATTCAAAATTTGTGCCCTTTTTTCCCACCAAAAATAAATGTCAACAATCTGATACTCTCTAGCAAGAGAAAGTGGAAAACTAGTATATCAGCGGAGCATCTAACATGTATCTGGAACTACCTGCACCATCGTGGGTATTCTTCTCATTTAACCCTGATGGGGTCCTTTGTAGGCAGATTATTACTATGCCCATTTCATAGATCCTAACATTTAGGCACAGAGAGTGAAGTGCCAAAGCCACAGGTACATGACAGAGCCAGGAGCCGACACCAAATCTGTCTACACCCCAAAACACACAGTCTTTCTACTGAAGATCAGATGCTGGCCATAACCACACGTAGTAGCTTACAGTCAGCATGCAGAGGTGGAAAGAGCCCTTGGAATAAAATGGGCTAGGATTTGAGTTCCAGCACTGTTACTTACCAGCTTAGAAATCCTTGTAAAACAGACTTGGCCAGGCACGGTGGCTCACGCCTGTAATCACAGCACTTTGGGAGGCTGAGGTAGGTGGATTGCTTAAGCACAGGAGTTCGAGACCAGCCTGGATAACCTGGCAAAACAATACATAAAAAATACAAAAATTAGCCCAGCATGTTGGTGTGCACCTGTAGTCGCAGCTACTTGGGAGGCTGACGTAGGAGGATCACCTGAGGTTGGGGAGTTCGAGGAGTTCGAGGCTGCAGTGAGCCGTGATTGCACCACTGCACTCCAGCCTGAGTGACAGAGTGAGACCCTGTCTCAAAAACAAACAGATACAAAAGTGGTTCCTAATTCAGGTTTTTTGGGTATTAAGTGAGATAATGCATGTTATATATTTTGCACAGTACCTAACCCATAAAATCTACTTATTGTTGGGATAATATTAAAGAAACAGTATTGATAAAGAAGCTCAGCTCCTCAGAAAATGAGAATTTCTTCCCTGCTAAGTGAGGTGATGGATGGACTGTTTGACAAGACAAATCTCAAAGGCCTGTGCTGAGTGGAAGTTGCCTGCATGTCACTGGTGTTGTTAAGGAGGGAGAGGGGAGTTAGCTAAGAGCGACAATTGAGCAGAACACTACAAGTCTTGTCAAGGAGAATGGACTAAACTAGACTCAGGATACAACATCTCCAGTTAGGAATGTGCTTGTTTCCTTTGCATTGTCTCAGATTTCCTGAAATTTAGGTCTGAGACATCATGACTCTAGGAGGTCTCCGTGCTGCATATATGTGGACTAGAAATGCATTTGGCATCCTGAGTCCTCAGAAACAAAAGAACACTTGTGCCTATTGCCAGGACGTTTTACAGCGCACACTCTGTAGTCAATGCTCAATAAATTCTTGTTGACTCGCAGACCCTGGACAGTGGCTTGGGGAGAGGGTAGGTAATGGCTAAGGGTGTTTATAGGCTTTTCAACAAAATTAAGTTGCACTCCCTTGTGTTATGAGACATTGCTTTTATCCCAGACCTCTCCAGGGTTTTACCATGTTTATTTTAACTAGAGACCATCTTGGGAAACAGTTTGAACCCCAACTGGAATTTATTATTTGAAAGCCAAGTGGCAGAGAAAACAGGGATAACAACGAATAAAACTGAAAATAGAGTACTTCAGTTTAATAAAATTAAAACCAAAACAACACCTAAAATTTTTGGCTCTTTAGTGACCAAGACTTGGCAGAACTTCCCTCGTGAGCCTGGATCCAGGGGCCTGTTTCAAGAGCAGGGACACGCCTCTCTTTCTCTGCCTGCTCCCTTCTGCACTCTTAGCAGTAGGCCTGTGGGTCCCCTCAGATGGAATAATGGAACTTTGCCCAAACCAGCAACCAGATGAGGTTGAACAACTTTATTCAGAAGCAACAAAGCAGGCCTTGGTTCTGCCAGTGGAAATCAGGAAGTGAGCTGTTTGTGGCTATCTAGAGAATTGCCTCATGTGCTTGTTTCTTAATACTATTTGTGGTAGCTGCATTGTGAAACAGTTTAATAAAGCTGGGTAAGACATTGGCACCTAGTGCTATTGAGCCCTCATTCTTTCCTCCACTGCCTTTAACATGTAAATGATGTCCATCAGATCTAATCCTTTGATGGCAATGGAGGAGGAGGAGGACACACGTTACACATTCTCCAAATATCCAGCAGCCTTTCTGGATTTCTCAGAGTCCTATGGATAGTAAGTGGCAAATTCAAATATAATGTGCTTTTGCTTTCAAATGACTATTAATTTTCTGTGAGTTATCTCTAATAAGTGGGCTTTCAGAAAATTAGTATAATTTAATGGTAATAGAAATTTTAGGCCAGGTGTGGTGGCTCACTCCTATAATCCCAACACTTTGGGAGGCCAAGGTGGGTGAATCACTTTAGGTCAGGAGTTCGAAACCAGCCTGGCCAACATGGTGAAACCCGTCTCTACTAAAAATAGAAAAATTAGCCGGGCATGGTGGCGCATGCCTGTAATCCCAGCTACTCAGGAGGCTAAGGCGAGAGAATCACTTGAACCTGGGAGGTAGAAGTGGCAGTGAGCCAAGATTGCACCACTACACTCCAGCCTGGGTGACAGCAAGACTCCATCTCAAAAAAAAAAAAAAGTTTAGAATATGACAAGCCATTTCTATTTCAAAATTTCTTTTTTTTCTATTTAAAATTTAAATATGGTATTATATTTCGTGATACATTTGGACAACTTTATATATAATCCCCCCACCCCTTTGAAGGAAAATGAAGAAAAAGGTCATTGCTTCGAATTGGAATGGGACAGCTCTGGGTTGTGTGGACTTTGGCAGATTATTTAACTTCCTCAAACCTCATTTTGCTTAATCTGTATAAGGGAAACAGTAATACCTATTTGCAGAGTTTGGATGAAGATTTAATTAAAAGACCTAGCACCAATTCTAGACCATAATAAGGACTCAACACTTCCTAGTTTCCCTTTAATCCCAGTTAGATCAATTTCTCACCAACTGTAAATGTCACTTTTCAAAATCATTATTTTATATGCTTAACATATTAAAAACAGCCCATATTTAAGATCCTAATATTACGTGTTCCTGTTGAATAATTGTACCAAATTAATTTTACTGAGCGACCCTTTTATGTCTTCAGTTAATAAAAGTCCATGTTTAGTACCCGAGAGTCCTGTGAGTCTCTTTAACTGTGTTACGGGTAGTTTTGCAGGATTTCCAGAAATTATGAATGTCAGTGGAAATTTTTACTTCTCATTAGTTAGTGCACAGTTCTGTAAGATCTGTAATATAGTGGGTGCAGGTGAGAGTTTTTAGATCACACCATCTGTGAAAGGCCTTGTAAATGTGTAGTGGAATAAACCACTGTTGTATAACTATATTGCCAAGAAAGACTTTCTGCAGTCATACTATCTTAGTATGTTAGAGTTTTTAAAAACTTAATGGCATTTTCAGCTTCTCTAAGGACTCCTGTTGTTCAGACTACTCAAAAAAAAAAAAAGTGTTATTCTAGCATCACTGACCTTTATTGCAAATTGCCTTATTTTATCTTAAAAAGCAAATGTTTGGAGGAACAATTCGTACAACTCCACTTGTCCTTGGGAGGTAATGAGCTCTAATACTTCTCAGTGCTTAACATTTTTGGGTAGTTATGCACTGCCTGTCGGATTACTTACTAGATTACTTCCCTGATCGTTAGCAATTCTTGTCATTAAGTAGTCAAGGAAAATAAAAGACATGAGCCATTCTCTGTGTGTACATCTAGACAGTCATTTATGCATAGATACACACTCATCACAAATATCCCAAAAGATACTGCTTTTTAAAACTGATTCAACTAGGGAAACTTTCGTTTTCCTTTCATTCATTAAACAAATATGTCTAAGGACCTCCTGTGTGCCAGGCACAGAGGGTATTCAGTGGGAAATTAGCACTTATCCCATTCCTGATTTCTTAGTTCCCCCGGGTCCCTCCACCCAACAAAGGCCACCATAATCCTGATTTCTTTTGTTTCATTTCAGAGATATTCTGCATATATACAGGATATATTTGTGTGTATCTTCTCATTTTTGTTAAGACAAGTGATAGCATACTGTACATCTCCCATCTTGGAGAGTATTCCAGATCACCCTGATTCTTTCTTTGTTTTTATTACAGCATGGTATTACATTGTGTGGTTGGATGGTTATCTTATTAGCACCCTGTTGGTGGACACTTAAGTAATTACCAGGGTTTTTTCTCTTCTGTTTCTGTGGCCTTGCTGTCTTTCTCCTGCCTTGCATTTCTATTAACACATTGGTTTCGTTTCCTGTCCTTAATGATTCTGAGAAACTGGATTCAACGCCACTTTCATGGAGACCCTCACCCTTGTATGTACTTCCTGATAGATCCAGACAAGCATAGTATGTTAAATGTACTCAACAAGACCTTATCTTTTCACCCCACAAACTCTTTTTGATTAGCTTGTGATATTGATCATGAACCACCTGATAAGCCTTTCAACCCCAGCATCCACTTCTTTAAGTTGCAGGGACCTTGAGGAGCACGGACTAAGTTTGGCAGACATCATATTGGTCATCTGGGCCTCTGTCACTTCAGGTTGCCCACACTGCTGACACTGATCGGTGCTTTCGCAGCCGGGACAGAGCTCAGGAGTGTCCTTTTGTTTTCAGACCACAGTGGCCTCCTTTTCCTTTGAATGCCCTTGCACTTCCTATGTGATTTTATTCCCACTATAATGTAGAGACATTTGAAGATCAGTTGAAGTACATTAACTCCAAATATATCATAATTAGCTCACTCCCTTTTGGTGTGGCTGTATGAAGTATATCTGGTTTCATTTCTGGAAACCTTAACTGTCAGAAGGTTGCTTTCTCACACTTGGTCATAAAAAATAGGAAGCTCCTTCCCAACTTAAGTCTTTAGAGACTTCGAGGTGACCTTGACCACTGTTGTTGCTTCAGCTGCATCTTCTGCTGTCTGTTATTTCTGCCTTTCTTCATGTTGACATTACCATGCTCTGCCTCTGAGGTTTGGTTTCCCTTTCTGTTGTTCCTCTGTCTTCGCTCTAATCCCCCCACTCTTCCTCTCTGTGTGTCTGTTTTCTGTAGAGCTTGCTTGTTTCTTTGACTATTTCAGTGGATGCCCCAGCAGCATAATTTACCATTCTCTTTTGTTATTTCCTCAGGTGGTTAGTTGATTATTTGCTCCTTATTCTGGCAATAAATAAAATTACATTTAAAAATGTTTCTGAGAAATATCCTCTGTTTCCTTTTAAATTTTCAAAATATTGAAATATTAACGGTCATTTTAAATTGTGTTTTTTTCCCACTGTTTACAAAATTTCCAAGGCTCAACCTCTAAATTATTTTTCTCTTTGATCACTTTATTACCGCTTTAAAAATTCAACAAATATTTAGTAAATCTCTGTCATGTACTGGATACTGTAGGCCCTGAAGACACAGACCAACTCCCTGTCCTCTAGGAATTCTAGGGAAAGCAGGCAATATATGTGATACTTTATTTATTTATTCATTCATTCATTCATTCATTCATTCATTGGAGATGTAGTCTCACTGTGTTGCCCAGGCTGGAGTACAGTGGCATGATCTCAGTTCACTGCAACCTCCACTTCCCAGGTTCAAGCAATTCTCCTGCCTCAACCTCCCAAGTAGCTGGGATTACAGGCGCCTGCCACCACACCCGGCTAATTTTGTATTTTAGTAGAAACAGGGTTTCATCATGTTGACCAGGCTGGTCTCAAACTCCTGACCTCAAGTGATCTGCCTGCCTTAGCCTCCCAAACTGCTGGGATTACAGGCATGAGCCACCGCGTCTGGCCATAGATGGAACATATGTTCTAGAGAAAATGAAACAGGAAGAGGGAGCAGGGAGTTCACAATGGGATATAATTTTAAATAAGGTCGTCAGAGAAGATGCTCATTGAGAAGAAGCCATTTGTACAAAACCTTGAAGGAAATGATGCAGCAAGTACTGGGGATTTATTGAGGGAAGAGTGTCTTGGGCGGGTGGGCGTAGCCAGTGCTCCTCCCAGCCAGGAGCCACCTCTCAGGAGGTGCATGCCCAGAACAGCAAAGAGGCCACCATGGCTGGAGTGGAGCAAATGGAGGAAATAGGTCAGAGAGACTGCCAGGGACCTTTTAAAGCATGAGGCCTTTTAAGCCATTGCAGGGATTTTGGCTTTACTCTGAGATGAAGAGCCGTTGGACAGATGTGAGATGAGGGAGTCATAGATCTTGTGCTATGATGTATTATTGTCACATATTCTTTAAAGAGGGCATATTACTAAGCCTTTGTTCTAGCCCTTCTTGCAGTAAATATTTTCTGCCCAATTAGGAGGAAGAACTAGTGATAAAGGACCCAATATTTTCTCTTCTCTCCCTTCCATACCCCAGATCTGTTGTGTAAATGCAAAGAACATTATTACCGTTAATGTAATTATGTATGAAGCCACATCTCTAAGTAACCAAAAGCCATCAATAATTTCAGGCTTTCTGCAAAGTCTCTCGATCCTGATTTCAAGTATTTATTTACAACTTATTTTGGTACTTCTTCCAAAAAAAAAAAAAGATGAGAAGGTGAGGTTTAAAATGAAAACATTTAAAGGCTATGAAAATAAAACTTAAAAAATTAAAATTGTGTAGGAAGAAGTAGCAATCCATATAGATGACTATTGTGAAGTGATTTACCACTCAATTTACCCATAAGCGGAATTCATGGTAATCAAACTCAGAAGGAAAACAACAAATAATTATCTTTGTCTGATTTTTCCAGACCATAGCACTAGTCCTTACACTTCTTACTCTAGTGCAGGCTATTCTGTGAACTATGTTTCATAACATCCTTTTTCTTCACAAAACAATTACTTTCTAAAAATAAAGTGGTCAATGTCAATTTCAACTTATTTCTACTAGGTTGCTTGTTTATTTAGGGGGTGTCATTTCTGCTAAAAGAACCACCTTCCTGCTAAAATTGTTAATTCACTCACTGTAGGCATTAAAATCAAGGTTGATGGGCCAGGCGCGGTGGCTCATGCCTATAATCCCAGCACTTTGGGAGGCCAAGGTGGGCAGATCACCTGAGGTTGGGAGTTCAAGACAAGCCTGACCAACATGGAGAAACCCTGTCTCTACTAAAAATACAAAATTAGCCAGGTGTGGTTGGCGCATGCCTGTAATCCCAGTTACTTGGGAGGTTGAGGCAGGAGAATCGCTTGAACCCAGGAGGCAGAGGTTGCAGTGAGCCGAGATCATACCATTGCCCTCGCCTGAGCAACAAGAGCAAAACTCCGTCTCAAAAAAACAAAAAAAGAAAAAAAAAGAAAAAAGAAAATCAAGGTTGGTGTTACATTTTCTTTTTTTTTTTTTTTTTGAGACGGNCCTGACCAACATGGAGAAACCCTGTCTCTACTAAAAATACAAAATTAGCCAGGTGTGGTTGGCGCATGCCTGTAATCCCAGTTACTTGGGAGGTTGAGGCAGGAGAATCGCTTGAACCCAGGAGGCAGAGGTTGCAGTGAGCCGAGATCATACCATTGCCCTCGCCTGAGCAACAAGAGCAAAACTCCGTCTCAAAAAAACAAAAAAAGAAAAAAAAAGAAAAAAGAAAATCAAGGTTGGTGTTACATTTTCTTTTTTTTTTTTTTTTTGAGACGGAGTCTCGCTCAGACTGTTGCCCAGGCTGGAGTGTAGTGGCGTGATCTTGGCTCACTACAACCCCTGCCTCCAGGGTTCAAGTGATTCTCCTGCCTCAGCCTCCCCGGTAGCTGGGATTACAGGCATCCGCCACCATACCTGGCTAATTTTTTTTGTATTTTTAGTAGAGACGGAGTTTCATCACGTGGCCAGGTTGGTTTCGAGCTCCTGACCTCAAGTGATCCGCCTGTCTCAGCCTCCCAAAGTGCTAGAATTATAAGCGTGAGCCCCCGCGCCCAGCTGATTTTACATTTTCGATTGTCTGTTTCACTATATTGTCTGCTACCTACCTTGTATCCTCCAACACAGTGTTCAGTCCCTTACCTCCAATTGTAAAATCTAAAAAACTCTGAAAACAGAAGTTTATGAAAAGTTAAGTTCCAAACTCATTCAGAAGTAAAACTTGAACTGAAATAATGACAATTTAAAATCTTCGTTTGTCCTACTTGTGAATATTTGCATGTTTTGCTACAGAAGTAGTAATAGGTTCAATTATGGGTGCCCTGCAGATTCTGCTGGGAGTTATGTAACATTTAGTATATCCATCTTATTACTTTTCCAAAATTTGAAAATATAAATTCCAAACCACATCTTCCTCCAAATATTTCAGAAAAGGGATCGTGGGCTTGCAGTGGCCAATCCTGGAATAATAATGATTAGAATAATGTAGGTGCCTAGTAAATGTGACTTGAAGTTTGATTAATATGAGATACTTAGAAATTAGAAACATTTCTGCACCTGGGTCTTGTGACCTTGAGACCTCAGAAAATAAAATAGATAATTCAGTCTTTAGAAGCAGGACACCACAATTGTTCTCTTAAGGTAGTAGTAATTGGTCTTAGGTCAGGTTAATAAATCCAGAAAGAATGAAGTGTTATTCCATCAGTCAAAATTATTCCTGTTAGTATCCTAGAAGGTGCTTTTTGTACCATTCACATACTTTTCATGTTGTCTCTGTATCTTTATTTATCACTTTGTATCTTTTTGGTTTTTGTTCAACATTTTTTACAGGTGTCATATCAGCTTTTTTAATACTGGTGATTTAATTGCAAAAGCACACATAAACAGTTTGAAAGGTGTGAGAAGAAATTCGCAAGTCACATGGGGAAACAGCAACAAAGCTAGCATTCAGTCTGGAATGCATCCACTGTGCCAAACAAACTCAACTGCTAGTGGGTCAAATGGTGTATCCTGAGATTGAGTGAAAAATGAGTTTGATACAAGAAATGCTTGTTTCATACAAAGGATGCAGTGGGAAGTATCAAGATGAATTGAATATAGGCTCTACCCTCACAAAGCTCAAGCTTAGTAGGGAAAGCAGAACATGAATATAAAATAATAAACTACATAGCAGAACACACCAGACATCATGTGAAGATGAGTGGGGATAGGTTAAATGGAGAAGATGGACTTGCAGAATACATGGATGAGAAGGACGGGATCTTCGCTGTCAAGCAGTGTTGAGTAGTAGAGATACACATAAACTCAAAAATTATTATGGAAAATTGTAAATAACATAATAGGAGCTAAGGAACCATAGATGAGTATAGTAATCCTTGGGGAAGGTAGGTAGGAATTGATCTTCAAGCTGGTCTTGAGGGACACAAGAGTTTGTCCAGAAGGTTTGGAGGTAGGTCAAGGAATCTCTTCTGGGCAGAATAAATAAGATGCTTGTTGTCTAAAGTATCACAGGACAGTTACATACAATAACTCTTTATATTTTATTGTCATTGCAGGTGAATCAAACATCCCTTCTGGAACAATACAGAGTAGAAAAGGTTTGCAGAATAAGAGTCAGTTTAGGACCATCGCACCAAAAATTGTGCCCAAAGTCTTAACATCCAGAATGCTGCCATGTCATTCACCATCACGCTCTGATCAGGTGAATCTGGGACCCTCCATCAACTCTAAGCCACTGGGGATGTCCACCCAGAACTATGCTCTGATGCAGGTTGCTGGCCAGGAGGGGACATTTTCTCTTGTTGCTTTGCCACATGTTGCCTCAGCTCAGCCAATTCAGAAACCCAGAATGTCCCTACCTGAAAACCTGAAACTTCCTATTCCTCGATATCAACCCCCAAGAAATAGCAAAGGATCAAGAAAGAAACCCATCCTGATCTTTCCTAAGAGTGGCTGTAGCAAAGCTCCTGCCCAAACCCAGATGTGTCCTCAGGTGTCCCCTTCCCCACCTCACCACCCTGAACTCCTGTACAAACCCAGTCCATTTGAGGAAGTGCCATCACTAGAGCAAGCCCCAGCCAGCATTGGCACAGCTGCGCTGACCAATGGAAGTGACCATGGGGACTTGAGACAACCAGTGACCAACACCCATGGCAATCTGAACCCTCCTGCCACCCCAGCATCATCCACACCAGAGGGGCCTGCCAAGCAGGACCTCACAGATCTTTCAGGGAAACCACACTTTGTAAGCAAGGTAACATCTAGTAAACCTTCTGCTGTTGCCAGTGAAAAGTTTAAAGAACAAGTTGATCTTGCAAAAACCATTACCAGTTTATCACCAACCATTCTTGGCAATGCAGTTCAGTTGATCTCTTCAGTCCCCAGAGGGAAACTGCCAATCCCACCCTACTCAAGAATGAAGACAATGGAGGTTTACAAAATCAAATCAGATGCTAGCATTGCAGGTTTTTCTTTACCAGGACCTAAAGCCGACTGTGATAAGATATCCTCCACCGCAGAAGGCTTTAATGCAGCCACCAAGGTGGCAAGCAAGCTGCCTGTTCCACAAGTGTCACAGCAGAGTCCCTGTGAAAGTGCCTTTTGTCCACCCACCAAACTTGATCTCAACCACAAAACAAAACTGAACAGTGGAACCGCAAAGAGAAAAGGAAGGAAACGGAAGGTACCAGATGAAATTTTGGCATTTCAGGGAAAAAGGAGGAAATGTGTCATTAGTAAGTGTAGAGATGGTAAAGAAAGAATAAAAAATGATCCCCAAGAATTCAGAGACCAAAAGCTGGGGACCCCGAAAAAATATCGTAGCATTATGCCCAAACCTATCATGGTCATACCCACTTTGACCCCCCTGGCTTCTCCAGCTACACTACAATCCCAGATGCTTGGGGGCCTAGGACAGGATGTTTCATTAAATAATTCACTCACTCCTAAATATCTTGGCTGTAAGCAAGACAACAGCTCTTCCCCTAAGCCCAGCTCCGTGTTCAGAAGTGGATTCTCTGGCATTAAGAAGCCTTGGCACAGATGTCATGTCTGCAACCACCACTTCCAGTTCAAACAGCACCTTCGAGACCACATGAATACACACACCAACAGACGGCCTTACAGTTGTCGGATTTGTCGCAAGTCCTACGTACGTCCTGGCAGCCTGAGCACACACATGAAACTTCATCATGGTGAGAACCGTCTGAAGAAACTCATGTGTTGTGAGTTTTGTGCAAAAGTGTTTGGCCACGTCCGAGTCTATTTTGGCCATCTGAAAGAAGTGCATAGGGTTGTGATCAGCACTGAGCCCACCGCTAGTGAACTGCAGCCAGGAGACATACCAAAGAACAGAGACATGAGTGTGCGAGGCACGGAGGGATCACTGGAGAGGTGAGTGCCGATGGAATGGAAACCCGGCAAGAGAGTCTGTTTTGATTTGGGGAAGCCGGGAAGATTTCATATTCAGAAAGGAGAGTTTATAAAACATCTCTTGGATTAAGATTTCATAAAGTAGTTATCTATACCTCCTAGTTCTGTGAAGAATAATCTCGTTTCTCTCTGGTTTCTGATCATCCATATTTGGAATTACCCTAACCAATCTAGTAAATTATTGTATATAGTTCCAGTGGTCTTTACAAGTAATTTCCCCCAAAATCACATCCACAGAATTTGCATTATTTTAAACAGCATAATTTGCCCCAAAATGCGGCATGACCCGTGGTGGGGACTCAGAGTGGGTGGGTCTGTCGTGTTGGCCCTACCTTAAGGTGCCCAGACCCCACCCTCTTCGTTTGCCCTGTTTTCCCCATGAAGTCAGGTTCTCTCTTTCTAGAGTCATTCCTTTTTGCAAGCACTGCTTCCTAGTATTACTGTTACAGGATCCTTGGGGTGTCATTTCACCAGCCGGAAACGTCTGTGGCCAGTAGTGCCTTGGCCTGAGTTTTGCCCTGGCCCATTAGGCTCGTTCCACACACTCGGCCTGGCAGGCTGCACTCAACTCACGCTACTGGCCTAGAACCCATGCCTTCCAAGGGCAAGCCAGGCACAGAGTGGTGAGGGATGTGTGAGCGAGCATGGGGTCTGGCCACTGCGCATAGGCAGGCACGCCGGCTGCTGCTGCAGGCTAGGCAGCTCCAGATGCCACCTCCCTGCAAGGCTGTGTCTGGACCAGGCACGTCACAAGCAGCTTCCACAGCTGGCACCAGGAACATGATGTTGCTCGGAAGCTTGGAGACTCCAGCAACTGCATGGCCCCAAGGAGGGAGTCACTGCCCTGGCTCAGGGGGCTCCCAGGTCAGAGCTCCCCAAAGGACCGCAGCTCTTCTCTTCACCTGCAGTGTGGCAAGCAAAGGGTGTGTTTCAGCCTGTTTGTGTTACAGCTCTCTTAGGCCCACCATTTGGCAGGTCCCAAGTTCTTGTCCTGCGTTGAGGAAGAATGAGGTACACAGAGAAGTAGAGGGTGAGCAAGATAAAGAGGAACTTTATCAAGTGATAGAACAGCTCAGAGTTGAACTGCAGGGGGCAGTTCCTTGCAGCCAGGTTGTCCCAACTAACATTCAGCTCTTAGCAGAGAGGGTAGTTCCTCTCTGCAGGCAAGTCATCCCCGTCATCTCTTCTGCTCTCAGCAGAGAGGGTAGCCCCTCTCTGCCACTGGTCATCCCATTGTCTCTTCAAGTCTGGCTAAGTCCGGGGCTTTTATGTGCCTCAGAGGAGAGGAAGTGGTGTGTAGTTGGTACATGGGTGGTCATGGACAGACCCAGAAAAGCACCACAAGTTCCCACTCCAGTCCACGTGGCCGGCAGCCTGGCCCCCAGGATTCAGGGCTTCCCCGGCTTGATGGGAGGGCTTCACCGGGGACCTCCCCCTTTCTGCCCAGAAGCTTCTTTGCCTCCTGCTTCTGTTTATGGCACCCAGGCTGTTCATGCTGAAGGAGCACCTGCAGGCTAGCACCAAGCTGTCCTCAGCGCCCCTTCGTCAGCCTCCCTCCCATGCTTATCGGCACCCAAAGTCTGGAGCGGGCCAAGGTGGTAGGGGGTGGGCATATCAGCACTGCCTCAAGCATGTGCACACCCAGCCAGGTTACAACAATGCCCAGGCTCAGCCCCAGCCTTGCTTTGAGATTGGAGCAGGTGCTGACAATAGGGAGCAGCCAGTCAGCAGGAGCAGGTGCTTGAGTCTGTGGGGGGAAAGGGGCCTTCCCGTACCCCTGAGAGTGCAGAGATGCCTGGATCTGCAGCCACAGCAGGATAACTACAGTGATGCCTTGGAGGGCAGGAGGGCTCCTGCCTGCTCCCAGCTTCCAAGAGCACAGGGGTGCCTGGGTCGCAACTGTGGCTTGGGCAGCTGCAGGCTGTTACGCTTGGGAAGCTCCCACCCCGCCAAGTTGAAAAGGGCAGAGCTCCTGCTTGTCCCCAGCTCCCCAGCTCCATGAAGCGTGGCACCGCCCCTGGCCCAGCTGCGGCTCAGGGCCCCTCTCTACCTGCTCCTGTATGCCCTAGTGTTCTGCTTCCCCTGCCAGCAGGTGACTCAGCCTGGCCCCATCGCAGTGGCTCTCAGGGCCGCAGGTTTCAGGGACTGCCCACCTCCTCTCCACGTTTCCCCAGCATCAACAGCAGGCAAGGTGCAGGTGGCGCAGTGGCCCTGGCCAACCCCACACAAATGAACCCGACACTCAGGGCCAGCCCCACAAGTCCCCGCTGCACCTTCAGCCGGGCGCTCACTGGCTCCTTTCTGAATGTGAAATCTTCCCCTTCCCCAAATCAAAACAGACGCTCTTGGCAAATGTAGTTTGGACATTGTACCTAAAAATCAAAATCTAACTATAGGGAAAGAAGGAAGAAGTGAGGTTTCATGGTTCATTAGTGAAAGGCACAGAGGTCTTAAAGGGGACAGAAACGTCTGAGAAAAAGGAGAAACTATAGAAAAGCAAGGAAGAAATAGGATAGGCACCCTTTATGTTTACTGAACATAACAGAGTGAGCCAAAATTGAATAGAAGGTATTGGTGCTCAAGGTTAGGGAGAGCCACAGTGGGTAGGTGGGACTGTTACCTTCAACAGAATGGAGGGTGTTCCTGTGCCCTTCACGCAGTCTTACATGACTCTTCCATGTGATTGCTCCTGTCCCTGTGGTAACCAAAGATGAGTTAGCTCACCTGGGACAGATGCGTGAAGAGAAGGACTGTTGATTAAAGGAACCCTGGTAGCTGGAGAAATATGTAGCCGCAAGCAGGAGTGACAGTTGGTATTCACCGCGGTCCTTGCGGAAGGTCTTCCCAGGCGCTCTCTGTTTACCCCAGCCCTTGTCTTTCTCGTCAGTATATGTTTTAGATCCCTGAAGACTGAGAGCTAAGAGGAATGGTTCCAATTGCATTTTTCCATGAAACTTATGTACACTATTTTTGCCCTTTTCAGGGAAAACAAGTCCAACCTGGAAGAAGACTTCCTTCTAAACCAGGCAGATGAAGTCAAATTACAAATCAAATGTGGCCGTTGTCAGATTACTGCTCAGTCTTTTGCGGAAATAAAGTTTCATTTACTTTATGTTCACGGAGAGGAAATTCAGGGCAGGCTACAAGAAGGGACCTTCCCAGGAAGCAAGGGGACTCAGAAAGAGTTGGTGCAGCATGCTAGCCCTGACTGGAAAAGGCATCCTGAGAGAGGGAAGCCAGAGAAGCTTCATTCCTCTGAGGAGGATTCACACGCATGTCCGAGACTGAAAAGGCAGTTCCACCTTCATCATCAGAATGGCATGGAAATGCTCATGGAAAATGAAGGACCCCAGTCAGGAGCCAACAAACCAAGGGAAACCTGCCAGGGCCCTGAGTGTCCCGGCCTCCACACAGTTCTCTTGTGGTCCCGTTCAGGCTTTAACTGCCTGCTTTGTGCAGAGATGCTGGGACGGAAAGAGGACCTCCTCCACCACTGGAAGCACCAGCATAATTGTGAGGACCCTTCCAAACTGTGGGCTGTTTTAAATACGGTCTCTAACCAGGGAGTGATTGAACTTTCCAGTGAAGCTGAGAAATGAGACTCCAAGGCAGGCCGGGGTTAAGGAGAGAGCTCTGCCGCCACCTTCCTTCAGAGCTTCGTGCTTTGTGGTGGTGCTTAGTCACAAAGATCAAACAACAGGATTGGCGTGAGTGAACAGAAATGATTTTTGTGCGTGATTTTATTTTCTTATGAAATAAAATATATGTTCTCGAAACATTTTTCTAACTATATGCAGTCTTATTTTAAAATCATATGTACTGATTCTTAATATCTTAGACTTTCAGAATAAATAAAAAGATCAAAATTTGGAGATTGAAATTGAGAGGGATATAGGCTGTTCTTCAGATACAGCTCTCAGTGAAAATGTGTGTGTGTCCTTCCTTTTGTTCAGATGTTTTCTGCTTATGTAGATTGACAAATGTCAAAAATGTCCAGGCAGCAAAATCCTTTTAGTCTCAACCATAGTATCAAGTTAGATGGTAAATGCTGATATTTATGAAATTCTCTGGTTTATTTGAATATGATATAGAGCAGTATTTTAATAAGATTGTCATCTACAATGATTTAAAATCCATGTTTTCAGGACTCAGATTTTTGTTTCTTGTAATTTTGCTATTTTCTTAAATGCACATTTCCTTGAAGATTAGTTGTTGGCAAGTCTTACAGCTATAGTGTTCCATATCAAAATAATTTTTTAAAAAATTTAGTACTTCAGCTAACAAAAAATCCACTTGCTTGGTAAAAAGTTATTTTAAAGTAGTCTTTGGGGCCAGAAAATTTACAACCTGGAAAGTGAACTGGATAGTTCAGTCCAGATGTGTAGGGGTCTCAACTGCGTTCCCTCACTCCCAAGTGACTTCAGAGGGTTGTCGCCAGCTGATCAATTTTAGATGGAACTGTGCTTTTCAAGCCCAGGTTCTCTGAAAGCCAGGAGTAAATGATTACCTCTTAAATTCCTGGGAAATTACCTCGAATCAGTAAAGTTGTCATTTGAAGTTTCTGGCCATCCTGGCTGCAAAATCGTTTTCTTAGAAAAGTGGAGTTTCAGCACTCATCCTACTGATAATCTCAGCCTTGGATGAAAGCACCACGCATGTGGCCAGCTCAGCCCAGGCATGGTCATAATATTTTGTGCTCAAGGAAGTTGCCTAAGCAGAGAAAGAACGGAATTCTAATTGATAAGCTAGTGGATCTTACATCATCTGTTTTTAATGTCTGGTTTTAAAAGCCAGTGTTCATAGACATGATTTGCCTCAAATAGTAAAAGAGAAAACCTAGTATTTGTCTTTTTGCAAATAGTTTTGTAAATTTGAGAATAAGAGAGTAGGGATAGAAATATCTGAAAGATTGTGTTGTGGTTTGTCAGTTGATCACGCTTTACCCAGTTTCAAATAGGGAATATCAGACCTCCACTGTTTGACAGTTTTAGAACTTTTGGTTAATAATGAAAAGGCTTTACCATTCAAACCAGTTCCCAGTTTGTTTTTTTGAAAGACTGGTCTCAAAGACATTACCAAATGACTTCTACAAAGAATACTACTTGAATTCAAACCATGAAACTTGAATTCAAACTATGAAATAATTCATAGATTGCTCAATCTTCAGATATGAAGTCGTATTTTAGAAATACTAGCCAGTTGGCCAAGGTAGAGTAGTGGGTGTGAAGTGTGTGTGGAGACAAAGGTGTGGGGACAGAATACACCTACCCAGCACTCGTGGAAAGTCTGAAGTCCCTAGGTTGTGGAGGAGCCCACCTGTGCCCTGTGTCTCCCCACATATTCTTACAGCAAGGCCATAGGCAGTCTCCGGAAAGAAATACAGTGAGGAATGGGGAAAAGAGCAAAGGTACAGAGATGATATGATTGGCTCATGATTCAGCACTCTGGCTGGATCCCCATTTCAGAGCAGCTGCATTTCCGAGCATTTCAGAGTACCGGCCCCAATGTACTAACTAAATTTAGATGACTTAACGGAACATTGATCCATGGGGAGAGGGAGGGTGCAGGTGGGGAGCCATGGAAAAGTTACGCTCATCTTTAAGAAAATTCTTTTTTTTTTTGAAACGGAGTCTCGCTCTGTCGCCCAGGCTGGAGTGCAGTGGCATGATCTTGGCTCACTGCAAGCTCTGCCTCCCAGGTTCAAGCGATTCTCCCACCTCAGCCTCCCGAGTAGCTGGGACTACAGGCACCTGCCCCACGCCTGGCTATTTTTTTTTTTTTTTTTTTTTTGGTATTTTAGTAGAGATGGGGTTTCACCGTGTTAGCCAGGTTGGTCTCGATCTCCTGACCTCGTGATCCACCCACCTTGGCCTCCCAAAGTGCTGGGATTACAGGTGTGAGCCACTGCGCGTGGCCAAAAATTCTTTTTTTAAGATAAGGAAGGTTAGTGGGACATAGGACCCACCCTGGATGTCAGTGTGTATGGGTTCATTTGTGGTACCGTGTTACAGTTCTCAGCTTTTGAAAACTCCCCTGCCTTACAATGCAAACAGCCCCAGTGCCACCCAAAATAAGGAGTTTCTGGCCCTTACTAGTAGTGCTTTATCGAGAATGGTGGGAAGAGGGCCTCCTATTGGGGAGGTGGGAAGACGAGAGAGAATACTTAGCTAAAGTTACTTTGGGAACAGCTCAGAGCCTTTCTTGGGTGTAGAAATGTTATTGGAACAGTTCCAACCTGTATACTTAGGCCAGAGGTGGTGTGGTGTGGAACAAAGTGCTCCAGTACTTACTGTGTGTGGCCTTGAGAGAGTGCCCTCTGTTACACTCCATTCTCTCCTCTGTGAAATGGGGGTGACAGTCCTACCTCAAGGCACTGTTGCGAAGAGTAAAAGAGACACACGTGAAATTCCTGGCACCTATGGGCCATGTGGTAACTGGTAGCTGGTATTTAATAGGCCCTTGGCCAGACTTGGGAGAAGAGGTATTTTGTACCATATAAAGGATTGTAAAAAGCTCGAGTAGACAGATCTCAAGTGCAGAATTCAAGGATGGAAACTACTAGGAACCACAGAAGTTGGCATTTTTGCATGAAATGCATTTTATTTTTATTTTATATATTTTTTTCAAGATAGAGTCTTGCTCTGTCACCCAGGCTGGAGTGCAGTGGCACAATCTTGGCTCACTGCAACCTCCGCTTCCCGGGTTCAAGCAATTCTCCTGCCTCACCCTCCCGAGTTGCTGGGATTACAGGCATGCACCACTACACCTGGCTAATTTTTTTTTTTTTTTTTTTTTTTTTTTTTTTAGTAGAGATGGGGTTTCACCATGTTGGACAGGCTGGTCTCGAACTCCTGACCTCGTGATCTGTCCATCTCGGCCTTCCAAAGTGCTGGGATTACAGACATGATGAGCCACTGCACCTGGCCATGAAATGCATTTTAATTTTTATATAAAAATTGGGGTTTGGATTGCATGGAGGTTTGGTAAGTGTCTATTCAATCAGAATAGAAAGCAACATTCACTAAATTATTTCCATGCCAGGCTTCACTTTGGGGCTTGTATTCCTTAGATCTCAGCCCAGGCAGCACCTCATTCCTGCGGTTGTCCCTCTGCCCTTCCCTTGCCCCTGTTCTAGCTGTCATAGCACCCACCTTGCTGTCCAGAAGCTGAGGGTGGACTTGTCCACCTCTCACACTAGATAATAAGCCTCATGAGGGCAGGAACTGTGCCTGTGAACAGAATTTCAGCACAGAGCCCCAGAGGGTCCAGTGGCTGACATGGAATAGTGCACAGCAGATGTTTGTTGGGAAAAAAAAGATACATCGGCTAAGTAAAAACAAAATTAACACTTTTTATGGATAAACCAGCCTTAGAAGCAACAAAACTTGTAGCTAGAAATGCATGGAGGCAAACTTGGTCTTAAATTCAGCACATTCATTTTGCTTCATGTCTTTTGCTTCTTGGAAAATTGTCCCAACGCCAGCAAAACTAGTTTTTTTTTTCCCTCTTCTTTTGGCCCTAAATTATTTCTGAAAGTTACAGCATTTTAGATTTTTATTGTTTTATTACCTGTCATTTTTATTCACGTCCGCTTTTGTTGAGCTCTCTTCCCTCACTGGACTTCTTCCTAGTTTAGCTTGACTGTTCCTCTGTTAAGCTGTTCCTCATATGGAAAGTTGCCTCTTCATCAGCACACCATAAATTATCCAACCTGGGTGCGTTCCACTGCCTTCTCTGGCTACAGACTCCTCCCCTCCCCAGCTGCGCGGCTCCAGTTGTCTGTGGCCCCAGTGACATGGTTGTTGGCAGTAAATGTTAAACTTCATTTATTTCCTAGAATTCTCAGATCTGGACTGGTTTGCTCCATTCAAGCCGCTGACAAGCTTTGTTAGGTACATATTTTATAGCATCTCCCCTTTTCACTGGGCTCCTGAGAAAAAGTGTCCTGGTGAGTATGACCTGGAATTTAGCAGAACAGGTTTTTAGCTTCAACTTTATTCTGACTTCTATGACGTTGGGCAATCAGAAGCTTATCTAGGCTTGTGGTTTAACCTAATGTATATTTGAACAATATCCACCTCTTCAGGAATATTACTTCTAGAGGTGAACTGTTTATTGTGTCTTATATTTGGTCATGGTCATGGTTATTCCTGTAATAAAACTACAGCCACAATTTTGGGAGCACATTTTAAATTTGTGTTTAGTATGCAGACCTTGACTTAGGAGTACATCACATTTTCCATGCTCTGAAGTGTGAAAATATTTCAATGCATTGCTTAACTCTAGGAAATATGCTACCCATTGAAGGAAACCAAATGTGACAACTAAGAGATGTACAGATTATTCCTTCTAATTTTAATGTGAAGTTAAATTTTCTTTTTCAATTAAATTTGCTTGTATCTTCAGAATTGCCCCACCCCCTTAGCTTAAGAAGAAACAATAGGATGGCAATTCTTGCCGTTTTAAGTATGTTCCAAAAACAAAATCTCAACTTACTAGAATTATAATAGATCATATTTTTTAATAAATAGCCACTGAGCACTCCTCAATAAAAAGATGGTGCCTTGTTTCATTAAATATGAATTTAATCTCTGCCGAGGAGTTGCAAAGAGACCACCAGGTCTTTGCAGAGACAAAGCACTGAATTTAGTCTGATTGCTGCCTGAGTTGTAATGCATATCTTACTACAGAAATTCACCCATGGAAGAGATCCAAGTAGCTCAAACACATGCACTGCATAACCATCCCTAGAGCTCTGGCTGTCTCAGAAAGATATTTAAGGTTTTGTGCTTAGGAAACTAACATACTATCTTCTCCCAGTCTAATGCAAATTAAAGCACGGTTCACATTTTCATAAGGCATTCATTTGAACCAAGCCTTTTTGACAATAGTTACACCCTAGGAAAGTTATTCTAAAATGTCCACGAAAACTATGTCTTTCAAATGGTCTTTATTCCTTCTGGAAGTAAAGGGTGGGCAAACAGAAGCAGGAGGACGGGACTAGTGTGTCAAGATGTGGCATGAGCTTTCTAATGATGGAAGGCCCAATGGGGCACTGTAAGGGTAGGGGGGAACATGTCTCGTGTCCAGGTAGCACAATGCCATTAATATTTTGTTGTAATGGAAAGAAATTTGACAATGCTTATCACAATCTAAAATGCACATTTTGACCCAGGATCTCTACTTCTAAGAATTTATCCTATAGATAATACCACACAAGGACACAGGTAGAGGAACAAGGATGTTCACTACAGCATTGTTTATAGTTAGCAAAAGACTAGACCCAACTGAAATGTCTATCAGAGCTGGTAAAAAACATGACAGTACACCATATAATGGAGTACCATGGTGCGGTCGAAAAGACTGAAGTGGCACTTTATGTGCTAGAATAGGTATTGTGTGAAGGAAGCAAGGTACAGAAGAATGTGTACCGTGTCCCCATTTGCTGTTTAAAAAGGGGGAAGAAAGAGGGAGAGAAAGGATATATGTGTGCTCCTATATGCACAGAAAATTTACAGAAGGTGACTGCACTATTGGAATGTTTTGTTGCATTTTCTTTAAAAACTTTTCTTTATATTTCATATATATGCTTGACATAGCAGAATTTTAACATTATTTACAATCAAATCTGGCAGTATTTTATTGCATGGCCTTTGCATTTGGTAATATGCTTAGAAACTCCAATGCTTACTCAAGTGTTTATAATTATTTTTGTCTAGTATCATTATACGGTTTTTTTTTTTTTTTTTTTTTTTTGGGGGGGGCAGAGTCTTGGCTGTGTCTCCCCTGGGCTAGAGTGGCAGTCCTGGCGCATCGGCTCACTCCACCTCCTGGGTTCAAGTGATTCTCGTGCCTCAGCCTCCCAAGTAGCTGGGACTACAGGCATGCGCCACCACGCCCAGCTAATTTTTGAATTTTTAGTAGAGACAGGGTTTTGCCATGTTGGCCAAGCTGGTCTCGAACTCCTGACCTCATGTGATCTGCCTGCCTCAGCCTCCCAGAGTGCTGGGATTACAGGCATGAGCCACCGTGCCCAGCCCATTATGGTCTCCTTTATATATCACAGTTGGTTAGAAACATGGGCTTTGTTGTCTTATGGTTTTAGATTTCATTCCTGATTCTACCAACTATTTAGTTCTGTAATTCTGGCAAGTTCCTTCACTTTTTTTAACCTTACGTTCAGGGGTACATGTGCAGGTTTGTTATTTAGGTGAACTAGTGTCATGGGCGTCTATTGTACAGATTATTTCATCACCCAAGTATTAAGCCTAGTACCCGTTAGTTATTTTTCCTGATCCTCTCCCTCCTCCCACCCTCCATCCCACCCTCCAGTAAACCCCAGTGTGTGTTATTCCCCTCTATGTGTCCATGTGCTGTCATCATTTAGCTCCCACTTACAAGTGAGAACATGTGGTATTTGGTTTTCTGTTCCTGTGTTTGTTAGTTCCTGTGTTAGTATGCGTGGCTGCATAGTATTCCATGGTATACATGTACCACATTTTCTTTATCCCGTCTACCATTGATGGGCATTTTAGGTTGATGCCATGTCTTTGCTGTTGTGACTAGTGCTACAATGAATGTGTGCATGTGTCTCTATGATAGAACAATTTATATTCCCAGTGATGGGATTTCTGTGTCGAATGGTAGTTCTGTTTTTAGATTTTTGAGGAATACCATACTGTTTTCCGCAATAGTTGAACTAATTCATATTCCCACCGACAATGTATAAGCGTTCCTTTTTCTTTGCAACTTGCCAGCACCTGTTATTCTTTTACTTTTTGATTATAGCCATTCTGACTGGTGTGAGATGGTATTTCATTGTGGTTTTCATAAGGCATTCATTTGATTTGCGTTTCTCTAATGATCAGTGATGTTAAGCTTTTTTTCATATACTTACTAGTCACATGTATGTCTTTTGAAAAGTGTCTGTTTATGTCCTTTGCCCACTCTTTAATAGGGTTGTGTTTTTCTTGTAATTTGTTTAAGTTGCTTAGAAATGCTGGATATTAGACCCTTATCAGATGCATGGTTTGCAGATATTTCCTCCCATTATGTAGGTTGTCTGCTACTCTGTTGATGGTTTCTTCTGCTGTGCAGAAGCTCTTTAGTTTAATTGGATCCATTTGTCAACTTGTGCTTTTTTGCAGTTGCTTTTGGCATCTTTGTCATGAAATATTTGCCCATTCCTATGTCCAGAATGGTATTACCTAGGTTGTCTTCCAGGGTTTTTATAGTTTTTGGATTTACATTTAAGTCTTTACTCCATCTTGGGTTGATTTTTATATATGGTGTAAGAAAGAGGTCCAGTTTCAATCTTCTGCATATGGCGAGCCAGTTATCCCAGCACCATTTATTGAATAGGGAGTCCTTTCCCCATTGCTTGTTTTTGTCAGCTTTGTCGAAGATCAGCAAGTTGTAGGTGTGCAGACTTGGCTTTACCAGATCAAGCTGAAGTCATGCTGTTTTCATTAGGGTAGGCCTCAGCAAAATTGTGAAGGAGGGAACATCTGTCCTAGTCCCTCAATTGTGGTGCCCCCGTGCATTTTCTCACTTGAGTCCCTACTGCCTGACAGTCCCAGGAAGATGACGACCCACAAATAAAAAAGATATATTTGCAACCCAAGACACACATTCATATATACATGTACTATACACAGATAGATACCTGCAAAGGAGACAAAAGGTTTTATTTTATAAAAATAATACAGTGTTCAAAATAATTTACATTGTATTTTGGTATGTCCTATTCTAATTCGTTTTTAAAGGCTGGATACCTTGCATTAAGTTGATTTCATGACCCACTAATGAGCAAATAAAATCTGAAATATTTGGCTACAGACTTTTGACTTTCTGACCCCTCCCCTACATCATGGCCTTCCAGTCTGTCAGATCCCTGCTATCAGAGGCTTGATGAGTGACGCTCATCTCTCCCCACAAACTTACATTTCATAGACCTTCTGAAGGATGATCTCACGCCAAAGGGATAACTAGAACTTCAGACATCCCGTGGCCAACTGTAAGGCCTCTGGGAGCTACTTCAGTTAATGCCCTGGTGGCTCTCCTCTGCCCTTTTGGAAAAGAGACATTGCCACCCATCTAGGGACTCACCCCAGTAAGCTGCCAGGCCTTGAAATCCTTTTCAAAGTTTTACTTGACTAGAGTTGCCAACTTTCATTGAGGGAAGCTGACACTACTGTCTCAGGTCAGATGCCCAGGGCCACTGTGAAGAGAAAATCCCACTTTTCATTTAGCTGTCACTTGGCCCAAACCAGTCAAAGGTAACACCTAGTTAATTCACATTCTCCCCTGTGGATTCCTCCAAGGTCCCCCTTTTTCAATTTTAGTGTGTTGGCTTAAAGAAAGTAGGTCTGGTTTCCCTTTTAATAGCAACTTAAGTCCATCCCAAGTCGCCAAAAGACTGTTTATGAAACGACTCACAGGTCCTCCAGGGATCTTCCCAAATCCACATGCAGCTCCTAGGTGCCCCGGTCACGTGGAGAACCAGGCACCTAGTGTGCCCAGCTGGGGGTCCCGGGTGTGAAGAGCCAGCCTGGCACAGAGCCACGCTGGCCTTGGGAGGGTCCTCTAGGCTTCCGGGCAGATGGCTTTACCTGGGAGCTGCTGCTGTTAAGCCGTACTTTTCCATTTGCACATTGGTGGGAGAATAGAATCTGGCTCTTGCAATGATAATAAAAGGCACTAGGGGAGAAGGAAATTGGCAGGTATTAACAAATAATTGAATGTTTTCATTTTGCTTTGATTTTCATCAGTGTGCTGAAATACTACCTCAAACGTTCATCGTCTTATATGGGAAATAATAATTATAGTAATAATAATTGTTACAACTCCGAGGGCCTTTATCGCTGAAGAGAGCAAGCTTAGGCAATTATCACAAAGAACTCAAATGCTTTCCTGGGTCCTGTGGGATTAATTGGGGATTTAAGCCCAGTCACAATTGGGGAAATTTCCACATCACAAAATCCATTGCTATAATGGACACTAATTGGCCTCCTTGTTGACAGTCCCAGAAGAGAAAGCCCAGAGCCCTAAAACTGAGCGATTTGCTAAAGGGTTGAGACAGTAGATAGGAAATCATGCTGCTGCAACCCTAAGTTTGCTCTTTTCCAGGGACAAGGAGAGTGTGTTGGGCTGCAGGGCTGTCAGTGTCGCAGGTAATTGATTCAGAAATAGCAAAAGGCCTTCTCGTAGTACAAGGAACTTATAATATGTTTGGTAAGACCCTAAGCTACTCCAGCATTAATATTCTTTTAACTTAGGAAAGAAACCGCTGAATTTCAGTTGGTGGCAAAGCAGATAGAGGTGTAGATGAGAGAGCTCGTTCTCTTTATGTGAGAGTGTTTGACTACCTTTCAGGAAAACAGGCTGGCTGCTCTCTTTCTACATGAAGTGGCTGGGAGGTGTGATTTGCAGGGACCACATTAGTCCTAGGTAAAGGAGCAGGCTCTGGCACATTGTGAGGTTTGAATTAAACCTTTCACTCTGAAGCACTGCATTCTGAATCACATCCAATCATTAGCTAATACCTGCCAATTTTCTACGAAGTGCAGGCTGACATTGGTGCCAGTACACCAGGAGCAAGCTTCTTAGATCATCCCAATATTTTCTGTCAGATTCATCAACAGTGTTGCGAAAATGTCTTAAATGGACAATTCTTCTAGAAGACGATTAAAATAAGACAGAAAAGATGGGCAACCGCTGAAAAGTCAGTTGTCCCTGAAGCATGAAGAAAATCTCCTCCCACCCACTCCAAGAGCTATCTTATTTCCCCCGATTTTAAACTAATATTAATGGTGCAACCACAGCCCTACCGGCCACACCATCCTGAATGTGAGTCGCCCAGGGAATAGGGCGGAAAATGGCAGTCCTCTTGTGCCGAGGTCTCGCCTTGGAGCTGCCCGCTTTTGTGCTCCCAGCCCAGTCCTGCCAGCTTTCTCCTCTGGAGACGGGGCTACCCTGGCCCCACTCTGCTGCCTCACCTCTCCCATGTCCCCTGTTCATTTGCTTACTTGTGTTGTCACTTCCCATTCCCTAGGAGGCCCCAGGCCCTTGGAGGTCCCAGCTGTTCTCCACTTCAATCACATGGGGCCGAGTCCTCCCCTTCAAACCGGGACAGTTTTTTTATTGGGCCCCAAACTTGGAGGTAGCCCTCAATTTCTTACAACAACCTTTTGTTCCTTGTTTACCCTCTTTTTCTGCCCAAAATTAAGCTCCATAGGAGCTTGGTGAGAAGGCCCTGTGACCACATTCCTCCCCTAGCAGCCTGCAAGCTCCATGCAACCTTCATCGCTTTGGGGCGAGCTCTCTGCAGCTGGATCCCCCGCCTGGGGCTGTCTCCTCCAGTTGGTGTCAGTTTCTCCCACCCAAGGCCTGCTCTCATTCCCCAGAGCACCTCCCACCCTGCCTCCTGCTACAGAGTAATGTCTTCAAAGTTCACAGTAACATGGTTTCCTGCAGAACATAGGCAAAGCAGAAGTTTACAGGATTCATCATTAGGAGAGAGGGAGGCTGAAGAATGAAATCGTAAAAGGAAAACATTAAACATTCCCTGAGTGAAAGGTAGGGTGACCCCACTCACTTAGGGAACAGCCGCGCCACCTCTCCAGGCTCTGGCTCAGTCCAGACAAGTTCCATGGGTGAGGGGGGCACAAAGGCATGGCCCACGGTACTTTTAACTGTGGTGGCTGTCCCTGGCTTGCCCACTCTCTTGCTGTCCAATCACATGCAGTTCAGTTCTCCTGAAAACACTGCAGGGGCGATGGTTCTCCGCTGATGGTCTCTGTTGCAGTCCTTGCACTCTCAAGGTTGCAGAAACCACTAAGGTTCTAATTGTCGGAGTGAATCGTGCTCCTCGGTGTCGAGGGTCAGCGTGCACTGTTTCTTTCACGGAACATGATTAACAACTAAAACAAAGGAAAGATCAGACCGGGTGTGTGGCTCAGGTGACAACGGGATTCCTGTTCAGGTCAGTTTCCTGCTCTTCCTCCCAAACTGGTCAAAGCAATTAAATGTGTGAACTGTGTTATTTATGAGTTTCCAGGGCCGTAAAAGTCATGTCTGTGCTAAGAGACCAAAAATATATATGCCTTGAACACCACAGCAAACACCCTCTTCTGTCAAATGAACAGATATTCTCTTCTCCAAAATCAAAACCTCCACTAACTCAGAAAGCTAGCACAGGACGGGTTTCTCGCAGGGAGTGCCTCTCTAGGCAGGTAAGCCGTGCATGGGGCCCAGCGACAATTGCCAATTGTGATTTATTAGTGGAGGAAAATTTGGAATTGGACTTTACCGTTGGGATTTACTTGCATTTGAAAGCAATGCAGTTAGCAGTCCATCTTTCAACACTGAATGTATTTTCTCTGCTTTTATATCTTTCTGATGAATTAAGTGCTTATGTGAAGTGAGGGACTGCAAACACTAGCAGATGAATCTCTCAGTAGATCTGCTTGCCAGATATGGCTGTATGGAAAAACACGGGGACCAATTTTACATTGTTTCTCCACCAATTCATACCAGCCATAAACTGTGATGCTCCCCCTAGTTCTACAATGGGTGGATAATAGGAGTTCCTTGCCCTCCAGTTCTCCAAGCCGTTTTGAAGAAGGCCTGCTAATTGAATTCAGTTGTTTGCAGTTTTAAATGTTCATGCTTTCCCCAAAACAAGAATATATTAAACTCATTTCATCTGTCATCCAAGAAGAATTGGAGCCTGCATTTTTATTACCAACTGACTTGTGTGTTCATCTTTATCCCAGATTTTTTTTTAAATGTTTACAATGTAATTAAAAACAATCAAGTCAAATGATGTATTTGAATTGTTCCCTTTGGGGGAAGATAAAGGAGGAGAAAAGATAGCTACAATTGCTTCATTTCTGCTGAGTATTTCTGCCTTCTCAACAGAAATACATCATGTATCTGCTCACCAAGAGCGTTTTCGTAATGTCACTGGTGATTTAACAATTACAAAATATTGTAATTAAATGTTCGAATGCTCTCTTCTGTTTTCCCATTACAAATGATCATGGAACTTGATTAATTTCAGCCGTTTAGAAAGGACCTGGCTTTGGTAATATTGTTTCCTGCAATGCACACCTCCAGGGAAAACTGTGATCTGAATCCTGAAGTCAGAACCAATTAAACTCTTCCATTTTCCCCACTGCAGCCTGAGGATGAGCCACATTTTTCAGGCATGGCTCAAACAGGCTTGTCAGGTCTCTGTGGCTCAGCGCCCCTGGGCACTGCCTGCCTGCTGCCAGCTGTGAAGAGCATTCTGTAGGTACAGGCGCATAATAGGGAAGAAAATGATAAATCCACAAAGGGAGGGGCCACAGTGGGTAATTCTGAGCTGCAACGATCACTCAGCATCAGGGTGGCCTGGTCCTGGTCTGGAAGCCCTGCCTACGGGCATAAGAATCTGAGACTGATGGTCAGAAAGAGGTGGATAGCTAGGAAGTTGTGGAGCAGAAAAATGAAACTATTGTATTCTTAAACGTCAGAAGGGGAGAAAGACTTCAAACAAAATTAGCCTTTGGGCTGATGAAAAGCCGGAGCATATCCTTAGGTAAGCCATCAAATAAGAAATCAGCAAGCAGGAGCCATTGATCAAGTCTCTGTATGTTTAAAGTTAGTTTGAATGATTCCCCAGATGATGCAGAGAAACAGTTTTATTGTCCTCAGTTTCTTCTCTAGAGAATTGAATGCTGTGTCATTTTGCTCCATCTGACTTTTTATTTTTAATTAAACAAACAACCACCACCACCAAAACCTACAGTAAATTAGGATCTAGCAAATGAGTTACCGAAAGAAAACTGTTCTTCCCAGGAGGACTGGTGCCAGCCTGTTTGCTCTGAAGGATTTTAAACAGCTCTTCCCTGCTGAGCAATAAATGCAAACCCCAAATTTGCTACGCAGATTTATTTTTCTTAGGAGATTTTGCATTTTCCTCTTTGACCTAAAATAGGAGATCTTTGATAGGTAATATAGAGGCCAACATCTTTTATTCTTGATGTATAAAGCAATCCAACTTCAGATTTTAGTGTCAGAGACCATTGTGATGAAATTCGAAGGAGCCCGTGGACCTTGCATTCATGCCCTGACATCCAGGCTCCCACCCTGCTTGGAAGTTTGTTCCCCGGAATCAAACTCTTCTTTCTCCGTTTGCTCTTCACATCAACATCTGTTAACATACTCACATATTTTTAAGATGAGCACAAATCCTTGTAGACATTTCCCCAAAGTTCAGCAAATGGATGGGGAAGGGAGGTTGGGGAAGCCAGTGCCTGCACAGGTACCCTAGGCACGTGGGGAGTGCCGGGCCTTGCTCTGGCTTTGTGCTTCCAGACCACAGCATCTTAAAATGTGGGAGTGGCCCAGGCCTCCCAGCCTAGAGATCCCAGGCTGACCCGAGACCCGAGGCTCTTTATCAGCCAGCTCCTGTCCAAACTTGCTGGCCACAGTGGCATCCCCAACAGGGGCACCACCCAGGCAGAGGCCTTGAGGCCTGAGAGCAAGCACCAGGGAGAATTTCAGTGTCCAGAGCTCCCAGGGCCAGCGGGAATGTGATGAGAGGTGCCAGAGGCTGTGAAAGAGAAAGAAAAATGGTTAGAGAAGTTGGGAGGTCTCTGCCTGGAAGAGAGCTGGGATGGCTTGAAAGGAAAAGACCAGGTTGGAAGGAGGGACCCTCCCCAAGCCCTGCAGTGGGCTCAGCCCTAGGCGGGTTCAGGCAGAGGCACTGATGGCCAGAGCCAGAGGCCACTGGGCCTGCAAATGCCCCTCCAGCCTCCACCACCCAGGGAAATAACAAAGGCAAATGCTGCTACACTCAGTACTGTTCTCGAATGTAAGGGATGCTTGAGCTAAACCAGATTCTCCATCTTGGTGCTTCGGGTAAAAATTCCATTATAACTTCTGAAGCCCCATCAGATTTATGACTGGAGAGGGCTGCATGCGTGGGAATTGAGCTGTTTGTTATGCCTGCCCTGCCTCCCTCCCTCAGCCATCACCCCGTCACGACAGGTTTACTCTCAAAACCCCTGAACTGGTCTGAAATGCACCTTGTTCTGAGACCGTGGAGATAAAACAGGATTTAAAGGCAATGCATTTTCAACCGGGCAACCTTATCTGGATTGACTACTCCAGGTTTTCAGCTAAGTGTGAATGTGAAGGATAATTACCATCGTGTGTTACCTGAGATTACAGGGTTGTGTTCCAACTAATGACACCGCGAGAACCAAGCAGTTGTTAATATTTAATCAGTCTCTTGGCTTAACAATTGGATAAATGAGGTGTGTAATTACACAATTATAAAAGACATTTCAGATAGGAATGGTACTGTTATTAATACTGAAGGTGAAAGATGGGAGAAAGAGACCACTGGGTCATTTCAGAAACGCCACCAAAGAAGACCCTTCGAGGGGGGCCTCCCTTATGGAATTTTAAGGGCAGACCTCAGATGCTTTTCCAATATGGACTTGTTCTGTTCCTTCTGGGGCTCTCAACATCAAACATCAGGCCAGATGTTTTGTTGATCTCACAGATAACTATCAACGGAGTCTTCAAATGGGACACGCTCTAGAGTTGCATTCTAAAGGTGAGTCATGTTTAGTAGCTCTGTGTGCTGGTGGATATCTGCTTGCTATTTTATTTTTTAATTTTTGGTTGACATTCAGAAGACACTGAGCCAAAGCCCAGGACAGTGAACCCCAATGTCACCTTCTTGGAGCGGGTTTTTTTTTTTTTTTTTTTTTTGGCCTGTTTCTCCTCATTAGTCACTCGGTCTGTACCACTGCCCCCTACCGTGGGTGGCATTTGCCCACCAAAGGGAGCAGCTTGCACCATCCTTGCTAGAGGATGCTATTGGCAGACAGTCACCCTGTGACCCACCTGGGTGTTCCATCTTCTCTCAGGTACTGACAGCTCCTCATGGGAAAATGCCATTTTCTCATTCAGGGGCTCAGGCAACCAATTAGCTGAGTGTCCTCCATGGCTAAGGCCTGGAAAACACAGTCAAGAGCCATGAAAAGCACCTGGCACATTTCAGCACCCACACGAGAGATGTTGTCCAACAGGATGATGGCAGTTGCCTTATATGGATCAGAGTGATCTGTGTGGAATTTATTATGCTCCGATCCATATCCCTCAAGAATCATTTGTCAGAGCTGCAAGAAAGCCCTTATCCCTTTGCACACGCTGTTGATCATTTTCAGAATCTCTGGATTGACACATCTGCTGTGCCCAGAAATGCAGTCATGGCGACGAGGGTCACCCGTCCTCATCTCCCCTGCCTAGCAGCCCAGCCAGCAGCCACCAACCTCCTCCTCCAGGGCTTAGTCCCAGGTTTCATGGCCTTTCCTTTCTTTCTGGGCTGAAGGGATGGATCTTTTAAGGAGCATCTCTTGCACCTCACCTGTCTAGCAGCACCCCTCAGTATCCAAGCCCAGGCCAATGGCGTGTGCTCCAGCGCCTTCTCCAAGGGTGACCACTATGACTCCAGGAGATTAATGAGTGGAAAGGAATCTGGAGACAGGGAATCGGTTCATGTTGCAGTTCAACCATCACCCTGTCTTTGTGGCTTTCCCCAACTTCCCTAGATAGGGAGTCCGTCTCCCCTTGCTCTGGGAACCCTGACTCCTGTGCAAGGCTGACTGGCCCAGGAGACAGACAGACAGATCTGGATTTGCATTCTGGCTCTGCCACTTACTATCCATGTGAACTGGGAGTGATTCTCCTTCGTACACCTCCACTTTTTCACATAGGCTGGGGTGAGGCTGCACTAGTCAGAGTTTGTTGCGGGGGGAGATGAGAGAAACCTAGCCCTTGGCAGGCACCCCACACTTGTTACGCTTTTTTCTCTCCTTCCAGCAGTCCTCATTCTGGCTGAGATTATTTATTAGTGCCACAGACTACAAGTTCCTTGAAGGCAAGGAATGAAGGCTGTTTCAGCTTTGGATATCCAGCTCTAAACACCATTCAAGGCCACAGTCAGTACTCAGTGAACCCTGGCAATAATCCTAGGGTATTTTGTGTTTTTCTGGGGCTCCTCTATCTTGCCTAAAAATTAAAGCCTCACATTTTACTATCTCTTCTTAAGAGCTGAGAGGAAACACCCAATGTGAGCTCCACTGACTAACAGTTTGATGAATAATGAACTGGACTGAATGCTTGGCGCAGCCACACCCCTGACACTTTAGTACCAGTGAGGTTGCACCGTGGAGGCTCCCTGCAGGCTGTCACATCTGCAGGGTCACTGATGTACGGGTGGTAGAGCCTGTATCATGACAACTGTCCTTGGACCAGGCTCACGGAGACACACCATGGGCAAGTCCATCCACGGTGGGCATGTTATCAAGTTTGCAGAAAGAATCATCCAGTTCCATATGTTTTGGCTTCACATATGAAAAGAAGCACATTCAGCCTCTTTGGAAACTCAGGGATCTGGCACCAGAACATTTCTTAACACATTTGCACTTCAGTTGTTGGGGATGCAAGAGAAGTATTTAAATCATAATAATCACTATTAACTATTTGGAAAAAGTAAGCAGGTAGAAGCCTCTGCTGCCTAAGAGCAACATTGGCTGCTGATTGTGTGCCTGATGAGGTGGTTCTTTCTTACAGAATACAAGTGAAGCCCCAGTTAGAGGGCTGGCCGGGTAAGAGACCCCTCCAAGAACCTCGCCGTGGCTGTGCATTGCATCCGTGTCGGCCCCCTCTCCTCCCCTGGCGCCTCCCCGGCGCTCAGCCTGGCTTCCTCACTGGCTAGCGTTGAAAGGCAGTTCTCAGCTGAGTAAATAATGTTGGTATGAAACCAAGGCCCTTGCAAGTGAGTTAATCCTTTCTCCGTCAAAATCCCCAACAACAATCTGGGTTTGTTTAACCATTTGGTGTTGGTATTTCAGTGCTTTTTTACAAACACGAAGGGAATCACCCACTTTGGCCAGTGTCCAGAGTGGCCATCACAAATGCACATGTAGTGACTACTCTTGCTCACAATGGATGACCACATCGCACCCTTCATACTAGATGAAGGTGGCTGGCCATGGATCACACCTGTAATCTCAGCACTTTGGGAGGCTGAGGTGGGAGATCGCCTGAAGCCAGGAGTTTGAGACCAGCCTGGGTAACATAGCACGAGCCTATCTCTACAGAAAAATTAAAAACCAGCTGGGTGTGGTGCCACGCACCCGTAGTCACAGCTACTTGGGAGGCTGAGGTTGGAGGATCACTTGAGCCTAGGAGTTTCAGGCTGCAGTGAGCTATGATTGAACCACTCCAGCCTGGGTAACAGAGCAAGACTTTGTCTCAAAAACAAACAACGACAAAAATAGAAGAGGGTGGTCATTACTCTGCATGGTCCAAGAGCGCCCGGAGGTCATTATAGAGAACTTAGCACTTCACGTGTGCTAAGCACAGGACTAAGCTTTTTGTGTATGGCAATTCCTTTCATCTCACTACGTCTCTTGGAGTTATAAGGAGGTAGCTATTATTATTATGTTCACTTTACAGATGAGGAAATTGAAGCACTGAGAGGTTATGTAGTTGTTACTAGAGTCAAACCCAAAAGCCCATTGTACAGATATGCCTGTTATTACAGTGAAGCCTCCCCAACAAAAACACCCTCTCTTGATGCCACATACTTGCTGGTCTGCAGCTGTTTCCAAAGTCTAAGTCTCCAAGCAGGCAGGGGCCCAGGGAAGGGATCTTGGGATGGAAAGCCTGACCAGGGTTTGAGAGGCCTCTGTCACTGTGTTCTTGCCACCTGGGGACATGTGCTTCTTGCCTTCTCCCACTGCCACCTGACCTGAGGTTACTCAACATCACAGACACACAACTCTAGACTGGCCTGCATATCTTTTTCCCAGGTCATCATCTGTTCATCCATCTCTCCGCAGGGGCTTGCACCCTGCCATGACCTGGTGTGGGGAGTGAGAAGGGGAGGCAGGTGTTTGCAAAGTGACCTACCAGCTTCCAATTGCAATCTCAGTGAACCTATGATGATGCACTACAGCATAGGAACAGCTCCTTGTTTGCATCACGGAGCTGGGAAATGCCCTCTTCCTGCTGGTTCTGCACAATGCTGAGCTTTCCTGAGTAATTTTCTAGAGTAGTGCAATTTACATTTTTGATGACTACACTTCGAAGTAAGTTTTCTGTGTTTCTCTGTGTATTTATTTATTTTTGAGACAGAGTTTTACTCTTGTTGCCCAGGCTGGAGTGCAATGGCGTGATCTTGGCTTACTGCAACCTCTGCCTCCCAGGTTCAAGTGATTCTCCTGCCTCAGCCTCCCGAGTAGCTGGGATTACAAATGTATGCCACCATGCCAGGCTAATTTTTATATTTTTAGTAGAGATGGGGTTTCACCATATTGGCCAGGCTGGTCTCAAACTCCTGACCTCAGGTGATCCATCTGCCTCGGCCTCCCAAAGTGCTGGGATTATAGATGTGAACCACCACACTGGCCTGTGTATTTATTTAAACGTTGACTTGTGCTTAGTTAGGGTCCTTTGTCATGGTTGCCACTTGTGTGTTGATCTCTTCTGCAAGACAATGAGCTCCTTGGGGAAATGCATTTTTTGCATCTTGGTGGCCTGGTTTTGAACTTGGTACAGAGGAGGTGCTCAGAAAGTGCTTGTTAACCAGAAGATAAGGCTTTACGTGATATCTGAGATTAAAGTGGCAGAATGGGAAAGGACAGAAAAGGGGTCACCAGCAGATATTTAGAAAAGGAAAATTCTTTCTTATAATCATCCCCAGACCTAAGCCATCAACCCAGGAGCCACAAGTAATGCACAATTTAAAAGGTCAGAATAAAGTATCTCTTTACTACCTCTTTCAATGCCACCATATTGTCTCCACTCCATCATTCCTCAGTCCAGTTAGACACCATCCCTCCTTTCTAGCTTTTCCATCTGCTCACTGATCCTAACTCAAGATTCTGTCTCATCCTGCACTGGCTGATGTAATGTACAATTGTTTATCTCAACTCTCCTTCCCAGGTTTTGGCATCTTTTAAGGGACTATCATCATTTGCCCATGGCTGGAAATAAAGGGATCTCTCTTGCCATGAGCTTCTTAAGAAGGATAAGTATATCAGTCCACACAGGTTATCAATGACAACAAACCAATTCAGCCCATCTCAAGCCAAAAGTAATGTAGGGGTGGGCAAGAGGTTGGTCTACCCCACCCAAAATGTTTAGGCAACTGCCTCAAGACACTCAAACGATGTTATCAAGGTCCCATCTCTTGTTCCAAATGTCTTTGGGACAAAGTTTGGGCTGTGTTGGGTCTATTCTCCAAGCAGACTCTGCATGCAGAGATGGGATGGATGCTGGTGGTGCCAAGCATGTCCTGTATCTCACAACTGCACAGAAGGGGAGATGGCATCCCCAGTGGCCAGCAAAGTTCTAGGGAGGACAAAATTATTTGCTAGGTCTCTCAGTATTATTGGATATGGCCAGTTGCAGTGAAGGAGATATGAAAATGACTAAGGCAAGGTATCTAACCTTCTCTTAAGGCTTTTATTCAAGTAATGCTATCACTGCAACCATCCTTATCAGACTTACAGATGGGCTTAATAGCAGACTCACAGTGCCGTGTCTGGAGGAATCCTGATAAAATTGCTAAAATCCTCTTCTGGGTTTGACAGCCATAATCTAGGGTGCTTGGTGTTTGTTTTTTGTTTTAATTTTTAATTTCTGTGGTTACATAGTAAGTGTATGTATTTATGGGATACCCGAGTTTTTTTGTTTTTTGTTTTTTATTTTTTTGAGATGGAGTCTGGCTCTGTTACCCAGGCTGGAGTGCAGTGGGGCGATCTCGGCTCACTGCAAGCTCCACCTCCTGGGTTCACGCCATTCTCCTGCCTCAGCCTCCCGAGTAGCTGGGACTACAGGTGCCCGCCACTACGCCCAGCTGATTTTTTGTATTTTTAGTAGAGACGGGGTTTCACTGTGTTAACCAGGATGGTCTCGATCTCCTGACCTTGTGATCTGCCTGTCTCGGCCTCCCAAAGTGCTGGGATTACAGGCGTGAGCCACTGCGCCCGGCCCAATCTTCTTTAGAGAATTTCTGACACGGAAAGTTGCTGGGGGTGACACCTCTCATGCACACTCCATTTCCTCATCTTAAAAGAAAACCTTTGGACTAGATCATCTCTAAATTCCTCCCCAATTCCATCACCCAACCCCTGCTGGAGCCCCGCCCCCTCGCTAGCCCCTAGCTCCAAAATTATGTTTTACAAGTGCTGTCCCCCAATAATTATAGATTTGTAGTAAATCCCTAGTTCCCCTAAAATATCCAGAAAAGTTTCTTCAGTTTTTTGGTAGGATAATTTTACTGCCATAGGCACCTAATTTACTTGCTTGTCATTTTTCTTTCCTGGCTAGGCGAGAGCCGAGGAGGTAGCGCTTTTCTTCTGCTTCGCTCCTAAGGTACCCATGTCACTCGTAACACTCCAGAAAGTACCCCTGTCACTGGTAGCACTGACTACAAAGCCACCAATTCACGGAGGAGCCTTATCTTGACTGGGGTCAAATCCAGCCTCGCCTTATCTCTGACCACACACTAAATGCTGTGTTGTGATCTTGCTTCTGAACTTGCCTGAACTTGAGAGACTCAAAGGGAAGCTGTGTCTTTAATCTCCTGTCACAAGCAAAAGGCATTTCACTCTGGTCATGCTTCAGGGACATCGCTGTTGAAGGTCTCTTAGGCAAGAGACTTCCAGCAGGAGTTAAGAAGTCACACTAGCAAGGTTAGTTCCAGGCCTTTGGCTTTGAAAGTGTCATGGGGTGGGCGTGGTGGCTCATACCTGTAAACCCCGTGCTTTGGGAGGCCAAGACATGGGAAGATCACTTGAGCCCAGGAGTTTGAGACCAGCCTGGGCAATATAGTGAGACCCCCATCTCTACAAAAAATTTTAAAAACTAGCCAGATGTAGTGATGCATACCCGTAGTCCCAGCTACTCAGGAGGCTGAGGTGGGGGAATCACTTGAGACCAGGAGTTCGAGGCTGCAGTGAGCTGTGATCATGCCACTGCAGTCCAGCTTAGGCAACAGAGTGAAATGCTGTCTCTATAAAAATAAAAAAATAGAAATAAAGGAGATTCTCCAGCAGGAAGCAGATGCTAACATGGGATTCCTTCTGAAATTCTCCAGGAGTTGGTGAATGATAAACATAGCTATAGCAAGGGATTGTTAGAGGGAGGCTTTATCAGTCACACACGTTATCGGATTGAACATTTCTACTCTGGCCTGTTGGAGTCGGTTCCTAAAAAAATACCTCAAAATATATTAATAGAGGCATGTCTCTGAATAAAAAGGTCAATCCAAAATTGCATTTAATCAAACGCAGTCACTTTCGAGGCTGGAGGTTGAAGGTATACCCAGAGAAGGGGGAAATGGGAAAAGTGAACTCAGTTGGCAGGAACGAATCATGACTAAATCCATCTCATTTCAGTAAAAACAGGCATGAGAATGAAAGCAAGTTTTAAAACCGAATTTTCCCAGCATGACTCAAGGATTGTCTTTCTTATGCCAGTTTTCAATTTGTTTTTACAGACGGAGGAATGGGGTCTCACAGCCTTATCTAATCTCCAAGTGAAGAATGGGCCCATTTGACATATCCTATGAGCATAAAGCTTAGGGGACTCTTCACCGAAACCTAGACAAATATTTGAATGCACTTTTCTTTTTTTTGGAAAGGGGATAACGTCCAATGGGTCTGTTTTATAATGCATTTGTGTAAGGGGAACGGGGAGGAAATGGGATTTAAAATAAAACTGTTTACTTCAGAGGCTTGGGTTATAAAAGCATAGGTTTCTCTTTCAGGACTCTCTGAAGTTGGAAAGTATGAATTACATATACTCATTAAAACGTTTTATGTTAAATTCAAAGAGTAAAATTAGAAGCCATGTTAATGATTCAGCCATGCAACAACTGGCCAACAGATGTTGGAACCTTACGGTTAAGAGATTACATGGTTTGAGCTGACAATTTACTGTATGTGTCCCTGGCAGAGACGAGGTATAGCAAACATATTATCAGACACAGAAAGTATGCAGCCCCAGAAAGAGGGGGCATGCAAATCGGACTGCCTTCGATGCTTTCAAAGCAGCACATCTTCCCCCTAAACTGATACTGCAGAGAGCTGGGGTTTTTTTCTTTCCTTAAGAATGAAGAGTTAATCTTATCCAAGTTCACAGAGCCAGAAACCTGTCATATTAAATCCCAGTGAAGCTCGACATTCTTTCCAACTTGCTTGCTTGAAATGTAGTTGAGTTTTCCAGTGATCTGCTCGCTAACTAGCTGTCATGCAAAATGGAGCAGTTCCTCATGGCTTTGGAGGTCTCTGGGATTCTAAGCTGGGGACAGCTCTCATTTGGGGGAAAAAGCCTGGGACCACGAAGGGAGGAAACCCGAGAGAAAGGCTGGGATGGACTCTGGGCAGCTGGGCAGAGACTGTGCAGGTTCACACAACTCCAGGCGGTTACAGTTCTGGTCCCCGGCAATGCCAAGCACCATGTGGAAAAGTGGCCCAGGCTTCAAGCTTCAGAATCGGACTCCTACCCCTTAAAGCTGCAAACCAGCAGGAAAAAAGAGAGCTGCAAGGGAGCTGTGAAGGGGAAGGGGTCTCCTCCGGAGGGAGAGACAACTGGGATCGCCTGTTCGGGGCTGAGTGTGGGGAAATGTGACAAATCCAGCTTTTTCATCATGCGCCCTGAGCCGAGCAGAAGGGGGGCGGTAGGAGATGATTCCGCTTGCTCCGAGTTTCCAAGCTCCTTGCTCCTTTCCAAATTGCTTGTGGCAATGTAATTCTTTCCTTCGGGGATAGGCAGAGCTCCACTGTTTTTCTGGTTTCCAGGGTGTGCCCATGGGTTACCCAGAGTGGGTGGAGCGGTGGGGCGGCTCTGGAATAGCCTTGCGGCAGACGCGACTGACTGCCCTCGAACAGAACTGGCGGATCCCAAGAAACCAACCACGCGGCAAGATTTGGGGAGCCCACAGCTTCTACTCAGGCACCCCTACAGAGTGTTTGCTCATTGTAAAAGCGTGCAGGCGTAGGAAGTGTCCCAGAGGCCATTGCCTAGCTTGCCTGCAAGCCCTTAATGCATCGCCCTGTGCCAGATTCCAAGCTCAGCTGACCCAGGTCCTGCCCTCAGGAGCTCACTGTATTGCAGAGAGACACAAGAGGACACCAGGGTGGCTGTCTGCTCTGTGCTGGGGGAGGCCAAGGGACTCCTCACCTGCCCATCTCTCAGGAGTTTCCAGCCTTTCCCCGCTAGTCCAGTCTGTGACTGGCAAATTACTAACCACCCCTCTTCCTTGAAAAGAGCCACCTTCCTAGGTGGCTCCTGGCTCTCTGAGCTTTCCTGAGATCTAGAGAGAAGAGAAAAAAGTGTCTCTGTCACAGCTGGGGCTTCCCTAGCTGACCCTCCTCCTCCGCCACCTCTGCAGCTGAGGTCAGCAAAACGGTGCCTACATCAGCTGAGCTGGGGAGTTTGCTGGGTGAGCAGGCCTGGTGCATCGGTGATGTTTGAAGGTGTCAGGTGGACAGTTGTGTGTCAGGAGGTGAGAGGAGAGGGGTTGGCTGGAGAGAGCAGGTTGTATTCACCAGCACTTCGAGCACTCAGAGGGAAGGGGACCCCCCAGAGAGGGCGAGGCCAGAGGAGGCCAGGTGAGCCCCGAGGGCAGTCAGGCCAGCCCCTCCATCCGCCAACCTGCAGGGATGCCTCTGGGTCAAGGCTGCATGAGCAAGGTCCTGCTTGGCCACTTATCCGCTCCTATGGCCTTAGAAGCCCGGCTCCAGCCCACTTCCTCCTGTCGACAGCACTGGCTGCAGGCCAGTAGCTGTAGTCATGGCCTATTGACCAAGGGCTACATGGGCCAGTGGCAGGAAACTACCGGTAACTCAAGGAACAGATACCAGAGCTTGCAGAGTGGATTCTACAGCCTGCCTTGATTTCAAAGGACCGGTCCAGAACTTCACAGCACTGCAGTTCTGCACAAAATGGGTCCCTCTGCACCATGGTTGGGTTGACTTTGAGGATCGAGTCAAACGAGCTTCCCTCCAACACCCCAGTACCATGCATGGGGTTCCCTGGCTGCTCACGGGACACAGCATTGGACTGGTTCTCTCTCCAGCATCTAACCCTAGGATGCAGACTGAAGAAGGGATTTCTCAACTCCTGAGCTCCCTTCTCCCTCTCTCCTGGCCCTCTCCCCAGTGCGGGGCTCAGGGATCACAGACACATGCCTCAGTCTCGTTTTTTGAGGGCCATTGTCACATACCTAAAACTCAGCCACCTGGAGAGTCCTCTAGATTTTTAGATTCCCATGTTATTCTAGAGGAAACTTTGTTTGTTTGTTTTTTGATGGAGTCTTGCTCTGTTGCCCAGGCTGGAGTGTAATGGCACAATCTCGGCTCACTGCAACCTCCACCTCCTGGGTTCAAGCAATTCTCTGCCTCAGTCTCCTGAGTAGCTGGGATTACAGGCACCTGCCACCACGCCCAGCTAATATTTTTGTCTTTTTTTAGTAGAGACGGAGTTTCACCATGTTGTCCAGGGTGGTCTTGAACTCCTGACCTGGTGATCCACCCACCTCGGCCTCCCAAAGTGCTGAGATTACAGGCATGAACCACCACACCCAGCCTCTAGAGGGAACTTTTTGGTCACCTCAATCCATAAATCCATACTGAAAAATATTTGACTGAAAATCCACACATCTGGTGTTTTGTTTTTACTTTGTTTTGTTTTGTTTTCTGAGCATATGACCAGAAAGGAGACAGGTGGTCAACCTTCTCCCCAGGGAGGCAGTGTAGTCGTTAAAGACTTGAAACTCCAGCTCTACACCTCGCTGGCTGTGAGACCTTGGGTGTGATTTAGCCTCTCTGTAAAATGGGAGTAGTAAAGTCCCTGGCTCCCAGGGAGAAACGAGTTAATACGTCAAGTTCTTAGAATAGTGCCTGACACATAATGAGCCCTCACCAAGTCCCAGGGACTATTATTACTCTCTGCAGGAGAGTGATAAATGTGCACAGCCCTCTCGCCTAAACCAGATTGGAGCCATAGTCAGAAAATAGAACGTTTTACATTATTTAAGCCTGGCCACTTACGTATGCAGAGTCTTGTGTCAAACTGCAGCATTAAGGGGTCAAAGGGAGACCTATTTTGAGTTAACTGAAGGAGTTCTCTCTTACATTTTAGTTTAAATACAGCTTCTGCCAAAGGTGTACTTGGGAACAGGACGTATTAACATAATCTCATCCAGCGGATTAAATCCAGGCCTTGGAATGCAAAGAGAAAGAAGCCAGATGGGAAGGCTGGGCAGGGAGCTACGCACAGCCTATTTGCTCTTCATCCTTAGACTTTCTTACACGTCCGCAGGCCTGTCACTTTGGGGGACCATCAGTTCCATCGCCCAGCCCCAGCGACCTGCTGTCTGGCGGTCAGGAGGTGTACTTTCCAAGAATTCTGGATTTCCCTGAGTCTATAAGTTCAGTCCTCCTTTACCTGCTGATACAGTTTGGATGTTCTCATGTAGAAATGTGATCCCTGATGCTGGAGGCGAGGCCTGATGGGAGGTGTTTGGATCATGGGGGCAGATGCCTCCCTCCCACGGTAATGAGTGAGTTCTCACTGTATTAGTTCACATGAGGGCTGGCTGTTTAAGGGAGCCTGACACCTCCCCTTTCGTCTCTCTTGCTCCTTCTCCTGTCATGTGACATGCCTGTTCCCCCTTCCCCTTCCGCCATGAGTGGTAGAAGCTTCCTGAGGCCTCACCAGAAGCAGGTGCTGGTACCATGCTGCTGCTTTTTTTTTTTCTTTTTGGAGGTGGAGTCTCACTCACTCTATCACCCAGGCTGGAGTGCAATGGCGTGATCTCGGCTCACTGCAACCTCTGCCTCCTGGGTTCAAGTGATTCTTCTGCTTCAGCCTCCCGAGTAGCTGAGATTACAGGTGCCCGCAACCATGCCAGGCTAATTTTGGATTTTGAGTAGTGCCAGGGCTTCACCATGTTGGCCAGGCTGCTCTTGAACTCCTGACCTCAAGTGATCCACTTGCCCCAGCCTCTCAAAGTGCTGGGATTACAGGCGTGAGCCACTGCACCCAGCCCTGGCACCATGCTTCTTATACTCTTTGCTGAACCAGGAGCTAAATAAACCTCTTTTCTGCATAAATTACCTAGCGTCAGCTATGCCTTGACAGCCACGCCAAGCAGACTAACACACCTGCTCACAGTTTTTGCCTCCTCTGCTCCCACCTGGGCATGATTCTGGAGCTGCAGATAGCCAGGAGCCCCAGGTCTGCCTGCCTTAGCCTCCCTCAAAGCACAAACATCTGTGAAAGCAGAGGCTCGAGGGACCATTCACTTTTGTTTTCTTATAAATGGTAAAACAAGTACATAACCACTAAAATTTAAAAAAAAAATGTGTGTGCACCTAGACTTCTAATGTGATGGCATCACACTTAGGACATGCTGTGCTAGTGGCTTTGACAGTCAGACCTGTAGTGTCCTTAGAGCCATCTCACTACCTTGTTTGGGAAGTGGTAGACTGAGGCAGGAGGGAAGCTGAAGGGCACTAGATGCACATCTAGGTCTTGCCCAGTCTGGGCCTGCATGGAACATCCATGCATTGCCCTTCCCCATGAGCTCTCCTTCCTCCCACACAAGCAGAGGGCTCCTGGGAGCTCTGCACACCCTCTAACAGGGGCAACCCCTCCTTGCTGATTCCCCACATTCACCTGAACCCACATGTGTAGACGACTCCCTGTGGGCCACTCTGGAGACACATGGGGAATGAAACTGAGTCCCCACCGTGCACCTGCAGGACTGTGGGATGATTCCTCAGTCTTGGCCACTGAGGTGACTCTGTAGCTCAATCTCTGCACCAAACTCCCAGGGATGGTCCAAGTCTTAGCCAAAACCTTTCCAGAACTTTCTAGAAATTTCTAGAACTGTAATTCCAGAGATGGAAGGTCTTGGTGTCTGATCATTTGGGGAACCAGCTCACAAGGAAGGTGTTTTCCCAGGTTTAGGGATTGAATCAGGCCTTCTAGTCTTTGGTCATACCACCCTGAATGTGCCCGATCTCGTCTGAATCCAGTGCTGTAGAGCTGGGGTTTGATCAGCTGCTTGCAGAAGTCAGATTCCATGAACTTCCAGCGTTCCTCAAGATGTTTCATGAAAATGGACTCTAAGGAAGTTTGGGAAACACTTCAGACGCTTATTACCTTTGAGGGAGTTGTAACCGTATTATCTCATAAAAGGCTCTAAGAAATCCTACAGAAGAGAAGTTTGTTTAACACTGCATTTTCCTAACATACTTGATCACAGAATTCTTTTCTTGCAGAACACATAGGGAGAACACAGGATTATATTCAGGACCTTCCAGTTCAATGCCCCAATATCTTGTTTTCTCTGGTCTGGTGGTGAGCTCTCACTCAATAGACCAATTTTTCATGATTGCAATCTTGGAAGCCTTTCTTACCCTTCCCTCCCATAAAAAACTTAAACACAGGGGAAAAAAATAAGTTTCTGGCCTCAGTGGAAGTAAACAGCTGGAACTGATGAATTCCAGAAGCAAGTGTTCTTTTTTTCTGCAAGAATCTGTGAGAGAGACAGAGAGACAGAGAGAGAGAGAGAGAGAGACTGGGGGGAGAGAACACAGAGGCTATGTAAATATAATTATTTCTAAGTAGAGTACCTTCAACATTTTCCATTAGGTAGCAGTGAGGTCACTGTAAGGCCAGCTGTCCAAATATGGGCACTGATTCCCCTGAGTCAGCAAAGCGTATGAAATAATTTCTCTTTGGGGACAGAAATTTCTGGCCACACATTAATATAAGTACCTCCAAGTGCATGGGGTATTATATTTAGGGTTGTGGCTTTCAAACTTCTTTTCAAAGCAGGATAAACCCTTTTTTCCAAGAGAAATCTGATTCAGAAACCCCTTTGCACAGCCCCCTAGGCCAGCACCTGAGTCATCTTCAGGAAACCCAGGAATCTAGTCAGGAAACCTGTGGTCTAGGGCCCTGCTACTCAAAGTGCGGTCCACAGACCAGAAACTTCTGCATCACCCTGATTAGCCATGCAGAGCCTCAGCCCCACCCGGACCTGCTGAATCTGAATCTGCATTTCCCACACCATCTCTAGGGGATTTGCATGTACATTAAAATTAAAGAAGCGGGTCTAGGGGATTTACTTCTGAATATTTCTTCCACCATTGGCTCATCCTAAGTACTTGGATGAAGCTTCTTGAAAATTAGTCTGAAAATTGTAGGCTTCCAACCCATCTACGCCTCTAAGTAGGGTAATCCAGGATCGTCATGTCATTGGCTCAGGGCTTTTCGCCTGTAAAATCTAATCCTTCCCTCTCCCTTCACAGACACAGCGGGAGAAGAAGCAAGGTGTGTTTGGGACGAGGCAGAGAGTAAAGCTGAGACTGTGAGCAGACGCCGTGGGTTTGAGCCTCAACATTCCTGCCTCTCCTCTGGTGACCTTGCACAGGCTAATTAAAGTCTCTGCCAGTTTATCCTCATAGGTCTACGGGGGTAGGAGATGAAATGATGATGATGGTGGTGGTGGTGGTGGTGGTGGTGGTGGTGGTGGTGATGATGATGATGATGATAGTGGCGATTATGGTACCAGTACCCATGGAATGCGTGGATGGGCCAGAAGCACTTAGAATCACAAGGTACCTGATAAGAGCTTTTATTGCCGAGTCAGTAGGCGCTAGCTTCATCCAAGGGCTTCACTTCAAGGAATGTACAAAGGAAAATCTGGGTCTATCAAACAGATAAAATAGGAGTAATAGAGGGTCACCACAGGTGATTTGCAAATAATCCCACACTTAAAGTGTGATGGAAAGAATGAATGCCATTTAAACTTTCTGATTTACATTGTCACTTGTTTTAGACTTAGAAAAATCTGTTTCTGCTTGGATTGCTCTACTGATGAGCTCCATGACCTTGGGCAAGTCCTTCAGAGCTTTGATCGCACTTTCCTCATCCAGGGTGGGGTAGGAATCCTGCCCTGTCTAACTTGTGGGAATCTAGGAGGAGGGCCACGGGAGAGAGTGGGCATACGAGGGCTGGAAATTTCTGGAGCTCACATTAAAAGCGAATAGAAGCACAACCGGTGCCCTAGCCTTCCAGTCTCTGATTCAGCCTCTGCAGAACTGGAGAGTGAGAACGTGCAGAGGTCCTTTCCTGCTGGGGCAGGGCAGTGGCGAGAAAGAAAGAGCTCAAAATAGGAACGTGCTCTCTGAAGAGCACAGTGCAGGCAGGAAGTCTTATCCTGCCAGTGTTTCTCCCACGAACACGTTCTCTTTATTCTGTGGGACACCAGCATGAGGTCACCTGCACGCTGAAACAAAAGGAACCCTCCTCCCGCAACTGGAGCCGAGGCTGGGAAGACAGCCAGGCCAGGGCATAGAGGGGTTCCTGGGGAGGCAGTTGTTGCCAGCACTGAGCCAGGCGTCCTGTTGGGCCTGGGTGCATGCATGGGCCACCCTGTGCTGACCCCAGGGATCCTGTGTGCCAGCTCCAAAGGCAGCCCCTCAGCAGGGGCAGTGGGGGACGGTGCTGGCAGCCAGAAAGCTTTCTTCCATGGTGCTCTGAGCCTCTGCAGCCTCTCTGGTTTCTTGGCACAATAAACTCCTTGATCTCCGTCCAGTGATTTGCTCCTATAAACAACAGAGGAGAAGAAAAAAAAAATAGAAAAGTTGTGAAAAACAGATACAGGGAATTAGGTCACCCTAGAAATTCTAAAACATCAGCAAAGCTCTTGTTTAGCATGATTCATTCAGCGACCTCTGACCACAGCCAGGCCTTGAATGTGGAGGCAGAATGTAAGAGTAGAGACTGAATGGAGCAGACGCGAAGAAGGTTAAGGTGATCCTTGGCTCGGAGGTGGGGGAAGCGCTGCCGACCACTTTTGTTCTGATGCATGGGTCTGCTGGAACCGGGGAGTGGGAGGCGGGGGGTGCTGGACGTTCTTTTGGATCCTGATGTAGTAACTGAAGCAGGGTGGGCCTCTTCATGCAATTCAGCATCAAGCTCTCCAACTTACAGAGCACCAAGCCAAGATGTTTGCATGGGAACACAGGCCACCCCCATCTTTGCGAACTTCATCATTGCACTTCCGTTTCCTTGATCTTGATGCCAACGTGGTGTTTACCGGAGACCAAGTAGTCGCCGGAGATTTATGCGGCAAGAACATCTCAACTGATGAAAGCAAGCATTCTACTCGGCTGCAGCCTGGAAGCCACTTAGAAGACTATTCATTCTCTATGCGTCTCTCCACAGACAATCCCCCATCATGGGGAGCACATTTACACCTTAGGCAATGGAATGCATTTTAATTGTGTTAATAAGAGTTGGAATAGGACTAAAGACAAAAGACTCACTCTGTACAAAATTAAAGACTGTTGCTTGTGCTCAAGATCCTGTGGCTACAGGAGCTTAGACAACAGGACTGCCTGTCTCCCGGGAGCCAAGACCAGTAAGGAAAGGGATCTTGTTTGCCTTGAGAGAAAATGCAGCTAGTGGCCTGTAGCCTGGCTGCTGAGGATCTGGAAGAGGAGGGGGCTTATTAGTGGAAGCTGGATTTAACCTAAAGGGAAAAAAGGAAAAAAGAGTTGTAATGTTGTAGAATGGGCACTCGTCTTAAGATTAGCTTGGAGGCAAGCTATTTAACCTTTCTATTCCCTCTTCTGTAAAATGGGGATGATGATATTTATCTACTAACATGAGGAAGGTGAAGTAAGAGAAGGGATGGAAACGCATAATAGATCCATAAAGCAGAACATACAGATGATCCCCTTCTTCAGCATCTACCGCACATCCTGCACTAGCCCGAGATGGGCTCTGTGCTCATGATTTTATAGCGCTTGCCTCTTTGCATGTTTACAGCAATGCTGAAAGGAAGGCAGTGATTGTCATCCCATTTTTCAGACGAGGAAAGCAGGCAAGTTAATTTCACATGCCCAGGGACCCATGGCTGGTACTTGAGAAGGTGAGCTTTGAAGGTGGAGCTGCCTGGCTGCATTCTTTGCTTTAGGGAAGGATGTGCTCATTCTGTGTTTTTCTAGTGACTCTTGGGGATACAGGCCCACATGCCACAGGAACAGTAGCGGGGTCTACGGAATGCTGTCCTGTTCTGCACAGCTCTTTGCTCTGCCTCCAGTGCCCTCCACCTGTGAGTGGTCAGAGGCTCTGCTGTTGGTCCCTGTGCTAGCCCCCAGCCAGGGCAATGAGCTTGACTTGAAAAAGTCCTTCAAGAGCCACTGTTCCTGGCTTGGCTAGACTTCAGATGGGACCAGGGAGCTCAGACTTGGACAGGGCACTTCACTCGGTCCCTACACAAGCTTCCCCTGGCACGGAGCCAGCTTCCCTGGGGGCTCTGCATTTCCAGAGAGGAGATCACAAGCCTCCCTCACATCCATTCCAGGGTCACTCACTCCCTTGGGCACAGTGACGATTCTTTAGTCAGTCCCAAAATGGTATTTAGCTTGAAGACAGCCTCGTCCCCATTTTCCACATAAGGAGCTGAGAAAGCCACCTCTATCCAGGCCCCTTTAAGTGAAACCTCTCTTTCCCTGTCTGTGGGGTTTAGGGGACCAAATTCTCCAAGAACAGCCTCTGCAGCGGGAACATGCCCTCCTGCATCCAGGGCTCCTCTCTTTGCCCTGTTCACCACCGGGCCTAGTCTCCATCCCTACCAGTCATGCCGCTAGAGATGACCCAAGCTCTCTAAGCCTCCACTGCCTCGCCTGAAAGGTGAGGATGCTCAGCTGTGGCGGGAAGCTGGGAGGGCGGGATGCTGCAGGCACAGGAGCCCTCACCCCAGCAGGAAGACAGACTTTTCCTAGTTGTCACCTCATGTTGCTGATTCTTCACCTGCATTTACAGACCACCACCCCCCAACCCCCGCCCACCACTTCTCCAATTCCTAGGGAGCTTGGAAAATCTGAAATTCTTATCTGAAATTCTATCAACGCTTTTCCTTCCAGAGCCCATGAAAACAGTGGGCAAAGCCACCAGCTGGGCCCCTGTGCTCCATGGCTGTGTGTGGGCCACCTTCAGGTTTATTGAGTGCCTTCTGCATTGGGGGTGGGGGAATGCAGACAGCAAGAGAGGAGAGAGATTTGCCCACAAGTGAATGAGCTGGAAACTAAATCCAGGTGGACTCCAAAGCTTGTGTCTTTTGCTCACACTCCAGCTCCTATGGGCTGTGAGATTTGTCTATTTGATGAGTAACATCAGGACGAAGTTATATTTGGGAGGGGTTTGGCATTCCACGACCCTACAGTCTGCTTTGCCACCTGAAGTGGAACAGAGGCTTCTTTCCTCTCCTCCTCCTCTTCCCTGCCTTCTTCTCAGCTTTATTAAAGCACAGCTATATAATTAACACACAATAAACTATATACTTTAAAAAAAATTTTTACTTTTGTTTAGAAACAGTGTCTTGCTCCATTCCCCAGCCTGGAGTGCAGTGGTGTCATTATAGCTCATTCCAGCCTCAAACTCCAGGACTCAAGTGATCCTCCTGCCTCAGCCTTCCCGAGTAACTGGGACTACAGGTGTGCCACCAGGCCTGGGTAATTTTTTAAAACTCTTTTGGTAGAGATTGTGTTGCCCAGGATGTTTTCAAACTCTGGGCCTCAAGCAATCCTCCCACCTCAGCCTCCCAAAGTGCTGGGATTACAAACATGAACCACTATGCCCAGGCAAACTACACCCATGGAAAGTGTCCAGTGTGCTGAGTTCAGGGACCCCTCCTGGCACATGAAGCTGGCAGGCCTTGTCCTTGCCCTGGCCCTGCCTGCACAGAGCTTACAGTCCTGAAGGGGACCAAGAAGGACCAGGGATCTGGACAGGACTTTTTGAGACCAGACTTGGAGAACTCCCAGAAGAAACTGCACCCAAACTGAAGCCTACAAGGAAAGGGTAAGAAGAGACGAAAGCAGGCCAGGCACAGTGGCTCATGCCTATAATCCCAGCACTTTGGGAGGCAGAGTCAGGTAGATCACCTGAGGTCAGGAGTTCGATACCAGCCTGGCCAAAATATCGAAATACCATCTTTACCAAAAATACAAAAATTAGCTGGGTGTGCTGGCACGTGGCTGTAATCCCAACACTTCAGGAGGCTGAGACAGGAGAATCGCTTGAACCTGAGAGGCGGAAGTTGCAGTGAACTGAGATGGCACCAGCAGTGCAGACTCCAGCCTAGGTGACAGAGTGAGACTCTGTCTCAAAAAAAAAAAAAAAAAGAAAGAAAACAGAAGCGAAGAAAGCAGAAACCAAGAGAAGGCTCATACAAAAAGAAGAAAGGCACACATCATGTGGATCCAATTAAACTAGAGCTTCTTTCATTTTGGTCAAATCGTAAGTTAATTCCTGCCTTCTGGAGTATTTAATTAAAGGCAAATCCCATAGGCCACCTGTTGTTTTAACCATTTTTTTCCTTTGGTGGAGTCACTAGGACCCTTTGGAACAGGGAACATTGATCTGTAACCGACCATTGGATTCTCCTGGGGGAAATAGTGATTAACAGGAATGATCAACATCTTGTCTTCAGAACATCGTAAATTCTTCAATACCAGACCCAAAAAGCATTAGATTTACATCCTTAATTGGAACGCAGGCTACTTGGTAGTCCCGCTTAGATTTCCCACGTGTGTTTTATTTTCTTTATGGGGTCAAGAAAGAAAAAAGCAGACAGACCTCTCCCCCATCCTGCTTCCTTCTGCACAGTTTGGCTGCCGGCTGGTTTTCTTTGATTAGATCATTATCTCCTCTCCCTCGGATTCTTTACTCAAGGGAGGAACGTGGGTCGGGTTTCTGTGCTTGTATACCTGATACAACAGTTATTTGTATTTCTTGACTGGTGTTGCAGCTTGTGCCTTGGGAGATAATTCGCCAACCCAAGGTGTCCATGTGTGACTGAAGTTTCCAGCTAGAAGGTGATCAGCCTGACAGCCACCCTGGAGACCAGAGGACCAGGACAACTGGCTTCAACATTGGTGTTTGTATTACTTCGCTTCATATTGTCAATATCATCCTATTATCAATCAACAACTACCAAGACCCCAGTAACTGGTATAAATTCAAATGAAATGACATAGATGCAGGCTGGTCATTCTGCCAGGAGAATGCAAAGGCCATGTTCCTGTTTCATTCTTACAATGAACTTCCAGGCCCAGAGAAATCAGGCCTCCTTGCGGGGGCTTTGCAGAAAAGAGCTGCATCGGGCCTTTTGCCTCCAGTTCCAGAACCTTCCTCCAACAGAGCTTTGCCAAACCTCACTTGTTCAGGGTCATTATTTGTGCCCTGTCCTCATTCTACCACATACAGTCTTAACGATTTTCGTCATGGCCACTACCACCTATAGTCTGTTGTTTATTCAACCTGTAAAAAAAATGACTGACATTTTACTTAGATTTATTTAAAAGTTTCCTATGACATGCTAAATGTGAAAAGTAATGTCATTTGTCAGACCATTACAAATGCAACATAAATTCTAGAGATCTGCTGTTCAACATAGTGCTTAGAGTTAATAATATACATTGTGCACTTACAAAAATTCTTGAGAGTACGCCGGGCGTGTTAGCTCATGCCTGTAATCCCAGAACATTGGGAGGCCAAGGCAGGCAGATCACTTGAGGTCAGGAGTTCAAGAGCAGCCTGGCCAACATGGTGAAACCCCATCTCTACTAAAAATACAAAATTAACCGGGCGTGGTGGCAGGTGCCTATAGTCCCAGCTACTCGGGAAGCTGAGGCAGAAGAATCGCTTGAACCCAGGAGGCGGTGGTTGCAGTTAACTGAGATCGTGCCAATGCACTCCAACCTGGGTGACAGAGTGAGACTCGGTCAAAAAAAATTGTTAAGAGAGTACTCTCGTTAAATGTTCTTACCGCACACACAGAACAAGACGCAGCCCCCCAAAACAAGGAACCTTTTGGAGGTGATGGATGTTTATGACCTTGAGTGTGATGATCTTGTGGGTGTTTGTGTATGTTCAGACTCACCACATTGCACATATTAAATATGTGCAGTTCTTTCATATGTCAGTTACACCTCAGTCAAGCTTTTTTAAAAATGCAATGAAGATAAAACAATGTCATTCAAATGTGGCTGTTGCCGACTGAAGCCTGGAGGCCCAGGATCTGCTCCTGCCAGTGATGAGGAAGGTTGGCCAGGGACACACTAGTATGAGACAGAAGCTTTTCTCTGATGTCACCAGGGGGACTGGAAGAGAACTGAGGAGGGAGCTGTGTCTCATCAGGAATGCGGGGTCCCTGGAGGCCCACCTTCTACTCCTAATGCTGGGGATACTGGTTTCCCCAGCATCCCAGTCCTTGCTGTCCTGGCTGCTTGCTTCCCTGTGTTGGACACAGTGGTCGGCCAGGGTATAGGAGATGCCTGTTCACTACCAGGACGTGCTCCCCAAGTGATCATCTACCCTCTCAGGGTGAAGCTGAGCCTGTACCCTCCTGGCAGGGCCCAAGGCCCTATACAGGTTGACTCTGGACAGACAAAGGTGCTGTCCCCTCTTCTGCTCCCTCCCCAAGGTGGGGAGTTCTCTTCAGGCAAACACACCAGCTCTAAGGTTCTCAGTTTTCATGCGTCTTAGCATCCACAACTCCCACTGCCCTAATGTGATTTTTAACTGGGAGTGTTCTGGAAACAGCTCAAGAACTCCGAGATGAGGCTTTCTACTTGCCCGGTGGGAGGAGGTGGTCAGGGGACAGGTCAGCCTGTCCCTCTGTGACCTGTCACTGTCTTGAGGCAGCACCCCCTCTGCCCTCTGTGTCTCCAGCTGGCTGAGCGTAGGGGACCTCTGTCCTCAAATTCCCAGTGCCTCCCCACCCACCCCACCGAGGCCCTGCCAGGCTGGGCTGTTGCCTGCCCCGATCTCTTCCTGGGGTGAGGAGGCCCCTTTGCAAACACGTGCTTCCAGTATCCCAGGTGGTTTCATGCTCTGTCAGGGACAACAAATGTGATGTCGCTACTTCACTTAGGCCCACTCCCGAGTGAGACCTCGTTGTGTCGTGCTTAAATGGGTGGGAAAGCTTGAACCCATGTCCTGGGCCTTTCAGAGTGGGAGATACACAGAAATCAAACAAAGGTCAGCTCCGGGGTGATGGTAGGACCTCGGACAAGTGTTTCCACAGCGCTTTACAGTGACCACCTCTCCTCACTACTGAGGGGTGTGTGCCTCCCAGGGGCTTGTTGAGAGAATGAGGAGGTGACTCCCCAAATTGACAGTCAGGCCTCCACCCCAGCACTGGATTCCCAAGCCCCTGCTCTCTCACTGAGGGACACACAAACTCACTCCACCTGCAGGTCATGTTTTAGCGCTTAGTGAAACGTTAACACAATTCCCTTAGATTATGATGCCAAGCAATTAGACGAACTCCATTTTTCCTTGTCCAACAGGTGCTTTGCTAAGCTGACCTGGCCCATGGGTCCCAGGCTTGCCTCAGAAAAGAGAAGGAGCAAAGGGCAGACCAAGAATCACAGTTCTTTTGAACTTGAGACTTTGAAAATAAATAATAATGCCCCCCCCTCCTTTTTTTTTTTTTTTTTTTTGGATGTGGGGTCTTGCTCTGTCTCCCAGGCTGGAGTGCAGTGGTATGATCATAGCTCACTGCAACCTTGAGCTCCTGGGCTCAAGCCATCCTCCTGCCTTAGCCTCCCGAGTAGCCAGGACTACAGGTATGCACCACCACATCTGTCTAATTTTTTTTTTTTTTTTTTAGTTTTTATAGAGATGAAGTCTTGTTTTGTTGCCCAGGCTGGTCTCCAGCTCCTGGTCTCAAGCAATCCTCCTGCCTCAGCCTCCCAAAGTGCTGGGATTACAGATGCAAGCTACCATGCCTGGCCCAAAAAATGCCTTTTCCCATCAGTCTTAGGTCAGCCGCATGCTGAGAGTTTGGTATGGGGGACTGGATGAATCTGGAAAGTGTTGGTGTTGTGAAGTCTACACCAAGCGCCAGGGCTCTGTAGAACGCTCACCTTGATCCACCAGAGCCACAGTCGGCTCCACGCCAACCACCCCAGCAGTAACAATGCAGGCCGTGGGCTCAGCTGTCCAGCAGATCCCGGGTGGACCCAGGGCGGCCTCCTGGACCCCTGGAATGACTTGTGCCAACCTGGGACATGAAGATGAGCAGGAAGCCCCAACATGCAACTGTTCTGATTTATAGTTGCAAGACTTTAATAATGCAGCTCTTTGACACAAAACACAGTAATGGCTACTTGGATCTGTTTCAATGTATCATGTCACCCTTTGCTTTGGAGATGTTACAAAGCTGTTATGGACACCATCCAGGGTCTGGTTTTACAAGTGTGTTGCTTAGAAGTGCAACTGTGTGTTGGCTCAGCTGATGTTCAAATCTTTGGAGGAGTTTAGTGTGGAGGAAGATTAAAGTGACTATAAAACCACAAACTATGTACAAAATGTATCATGGATTTTAATTTGAGAGCTGTTTTGTTTTTTTTTTTTTTTTTTTTCTTGCCTCATACAGCTTGAGGCGGTGGTTTCTAGAAGAGTCTTTTGTTTGCATTTAAAGCTGCTCTGGAGAAACACTCTGTTTTCAACATTTCTGTGGGTCATAAAACAGTTGGTCTGAGTCCTGGCTGGGTCCCCTGGGTGACGCAGGCGTGGGTTGAGGGCTGGAGAGCACATGCTCTTTGCGGAGGAGTCCTCACCACAGACAGGAGGCTGCCTGATGGGAACGGGGCCCTGCCGGGGGTGGCCCAGAGGCTGCAAATCATGGAGCTCCAGCCCCTCATATGTGCTGGGTGCATCTCCCTCCCTGGCTTCAAGTTAAAGAAATTTGGGTCCTAGGGTTTTGTTTTGTTTTGTTTCATCCTAAAAAGTGAACCTTCCAGTGTGGCCTTTAGACATGAACTTCATAAATGATTCTGACCTTCTGGGTCTCCAGTTGCTTCGAAGGGAGTTTGGAGCATGGTGTACAGTATCAGGAGGCCACAAGGGCAGGAACGTCAATTTCCTGTTGGTGATGCCAACATATCACGCCTCTGCACGTCCCGTCCTCTTCCTGTTCCGTGGGAGGTGAGATTTCCGTATGTGATGTATTGCTGTTGCATATCAGGCTGGGCGATGGATCTTGCTTCACAGGCAGAAGGTCAGCTTTACGAAGCCAGACACTGTCCCTTCCATCTCCTTTTTATGCCCAAATGGTAAGAGGACTCGATACACAATCTGGATTGAATTAAAAGTCCAGGACCCAGGGTTCCTGCCTGAGACATCTGGGCCTGGAGGAGGAATGCAAGCACAGCTGCCAAGTGCCTGGGAGAAGAGTGTGGTCAATACTTGCTGTTTCAGTCTTCATTAGAAACCCCTACACTGGAGGGCAACCTGCACCCTGCACGCTTCAGAGGCCGCATCCCACAACCTCAGGGGCTGCCCTCCTGCTGCCTCTGACTCAGGTGAGAGGACCTTCAGCACCATTTCCACCCTCAAGGGTTACCCTGGCGATCTAAGCCCCACAGGACCCTTGAATCCCACTCCAAGTTCCGATCTCAGCTTGGCTTGGAGTTCAGAGTAAGTTCTGTCCTGAACATGAAAACCACAAAAATCTCCATCCGGAGAGGGTTCGAGAATTTATTTACTCAGGAAATGTCTACTAGACATCGCAGTATGTTCGAAGACCTCCACGCTGGAATAAGAGTCAGCTCACCTGAGTCCAGTTCTGCTTCCCACCTGTATTCATCTGTTAGGGCGGTCATGACAAAGCACCAGGGACTGGGTGTTAACCAACAGAAATTGATCATCTCAGCATCCTGGAGGCCAGAAGTCCAAGATCAAGGTGTTGCATGTGGGTTCCTCCTGAGAGCCGTGAGGGACAATCTGTTTCATGCCCCTGTCCTAGATTCTGGTACTTTGCTGGCAATCTTTGGTATTCCTTGGCTTGTAGAAGCATCAACCCAACCTCTGGCTTCATGATCACATGTTCTCCCTGCAAACATGTCTGTGTCTGTGTCCAACTTCCCCTTCTTGTAAGGACACCAGTCATATTCAGCCAGTCAATTGGATTCGGGCCCGTCCTAATGACATCTTAATTAATTACATCCAACAGTGACCCTATTTCCAAATAAGGTCATGTTCTGAAGCACTGGAGGTTAGGACTTCAACATATGAACTTGGGGGATGCAATTACATAACACCACCCTATCTATGAGACCTTGGACGAATGGGTGAATATATCTTTTCTCCACCTGTGACATTTTTGATTTTTAAGATTCTTTTCTAGTTCTTAAGCACAGTCACTTTTAAAGTCTTTAGAGTATGACTGTCTATTTCTTTTTTTTTTCTTTGAGACAGAGTCTCGCTCTGTCACCCAGGCTGGAGCGCAGTGGTGCGATCTCAGTTCACCGCAAGATCCACCTCCTGGGTTCACGCCATTCTCCTGCCTCAGCCTCCCAAGTAGCTGGGACAACAGGTGCCCACCACCATGCCCGGCTAATTATTTTGTATTTTTAGTAGAGACGGGGTTTCACCATGTTAGCCAGGATGGTCTCGATCTCCTGACCTCATGATCCACCCATCTTGGCCTCCCAAAGTGCTGGGATTACAGGTGTGAGCCACCGCCCCCAGCCTGACGATCTATTTCATTCTCACTGTCAATGGTCTCCAAACAATTCTTTTCATGGAATGTCATTTTTAAAAACACTTTATCCAGGCTTTAAGAAATTTGTCATTTCCTGCCTTTGACCATAGTTATTTGCATGAGTGATATTAAACATATTTAATGATTGGTCAGGGGTCCAGCTCATCAAAAAGCCACTGGTAATTTTGGCCACCTTGGGACATGTTGGAGTCCCCTGGTGTGTACTGGCTGAATCCCAGTCCTGGTCACTTTTGTATTTGCCTTAGATCTCCTTTTAGACTTAGTATTCTTCCTTCAAAAATTAGTTTTTTTCTGATTTTAAAATAAATATGGAATTATTATTTAAGGTTTTAAGGAATAAAATAAAAATCTAGGCTGGGCACAGTGGCTCACACCTGTAATCCAGCACTTAGGGAGGCCGAGGCAGGTGGATGACTTGAGCCCAGGAGTTGGAGACCAACCTGGGCAACATGGTGAAACCCCGTCTCTACTAAAAACACAAAAATTAGCCGGGCATGGTGATGGGCACCTGTCATCCCAGCTACTTGGGAGGCAGGGGCAGGAGAATTGCCTGAACCTGGGAGATGGAGGCTGCAGTGAGCCGAGATGGCGCCACTGCACTCCAGCCTGGGAAGCAGAGCGAGACCCTGTCTCAAAAAAAAAAAAAAAAAAAAAAATCTAGAATAACACTTTTACTGATATATTTGGTATCAAAGCATTTTAAATATACATTCTGCTTTTCTGTATTCTCTCCTAAATATTTTGTAGACATTAAGTACTTTTCAAAACATGATTTATATTTTGCAAAATATTCTATTCTCTGGATGAGCCATTTCCATATTTTTAGTTTTGCAAATCACACTGTTGCTAACATTATTGTACTCAAGCTTTCTGCACATCTCTAATTACTTACTGAGGTGAAGTCTTTAGGGTGGAATTATTAAGCAAAAGTTTACAGAGTTTCATGTGTTTTATCAAACTGCCCTCCAGGAAAGTGGGGAAAATGAATACTCATACCAGTGACATCTGAAATTGCTTTTGTTTTTTATAGGGATATTTTCTCTTTTCTTATTGATTTTTAAGAACTCTTGTTATATATAGTTAGAGTATTAAATCTCTTTCTATCATACATGTTAAAAATACGAACTCCTAACTTCTTAAAGGGCCTGTGCCTTCTCAAATGTGTCTCTCCCACAATATTGAGTTCTGTGCCTTGTGCATGTAACACCCAACAAATATCCAAAGAATGTACAGGAACAACTCTTGCCATTAAGAGGCATATATTTTAGCCAAATAAATATAAACAAATACCAAAACACAAAATGAAACAAATGCTATAATGGAGGCACCAGGCAAATGCTGTGGGGTCAGAGAGGAAAGTGTGATCCAGGGCTACCAGGAGATCTGGGGTCGCCATGACGGGGAGTGATTTCACTTACGTCTTGGGTGTGATTTTTTTTAACCAGAGAAGAAGACATTCTAGGCTGACGAATGAACACGAATACAGCACATGGCATGAACATGTCTGGCACGTTTGGGAAGGAGAGTAGTCCACGTCCACCCAATGCCAAGAGGGCCTTGAAGCCTGCAGGGTTCTCTCTAGGCAAAAGGGACCAGGTGGAGCACACCAGCTTTGACTTGCATTTGGGGAAGATGGTGCTGGCAGCTGTGAGGAGGAGGGATAGTAGAAGAGAGAGAATGTTAACCTGCTTTAAAAGGAGCTTTGTGGGCCAGGCACAGTGGTTCACACCTGTAATTCCAGCACTTTGGGAGGCCAAGGTAGGCAGATCAGTTGAGGTCAGGAACTCGAGACCAGCCTGGCCAACATGGTGAAACCCGTCTCTACTAAAAATACAAAAATTAGCCAGGTGTGGCAGTGCACACCTGTAATCCCAGCTACTCCGGAGGCTGAGGCAGGAGAATGACTTGAACCCCGGAGGCGGAGGTTGCAGGGAACTAAGATCGTGCCTCTGCACTCCAGCCTGGGCGATAGAGGGAGACTCTGTCTCAAAAAAAAAAAAGTTTTATTGCACTATAAACCACACTCCATACAATGTACCTGGTTAAAGTACACAATTCAGTGGCTTTTAGTATATTCACAGAGTCATGAGACCATCACCACATCAATCAATTTTAGAACACTTTTGTTTCCCCTGAAAGAAATTTGCAAGCAGTAGCCATCACCCCTCCCCAGCCCCCCATCTCCTCCAGTCCTAGGAGACACCACTCCTCTTTCCATCTCTATGGATTCGCCTGTTGTGGACATTTTCTCTAAATGGAATCACACGACAGGTGTTTTGTTTTGTTTTGTTTTGTTTTTTTGAGACGGAGTCTCACTCTGTCACCCAGGCTGGAGTACAGCGGCGTGATCTCGGCTCCCTGCAAGGTCCACCTCCCGGGTTCACGTCATTCTCCTGCCTCAGTCTCCTGAGTAGCTGGGACTACAGGCACCTGCCACAATGCCTGGCTAATTTTTTTGCATTTTTAGTAGAGACGGAGTTTCACCATGTTAGCCAGGATGGTCTCGATCTCCTGACCTTGTGGTCCGCCCACCTCAGCCTCCCAAAGTGCTGGGATTACAGGCGTGAGCCACCACGCCTGGCCAGCTGGTGGTCTTTTGTTTCTGGTTTCTTTCACTTCCCTAGTGTTTTCAAGATTTCTCCACACCGTAGCATGGATTGACGCTTTGCTTCTGTCTACGGCTGTCTATTGCAATGCATGGATATGCTGCATTTTCCTTATCCATCAGTTGATAGACATTTGGGTCGTTTCCACTTTGGGGTTGTTCTGAATCATACTGCTGTGAACATCAGAGACGCTGTTTCCCATTGAGGCTTGATTTTTTATCCATTAGCCAAATGTGATCCTCCATTATGTGGCCCTGCAGTGTTTAGCCCCTGTCCCCTGAGAAGCTCCTGGCATAATCTGAGCACCTCCTGACTTGCACCACAGCTGTCAGGGGCTCCTCTTGTGATCCTTCTTGGGGCTCAGCCCCTGAGAAGCACCTGTCATACTCCCCTGTCTCCAACCCACGTTGGTGGTATCCTGCGGATTCTTTGAAGAGGTGCTAGAAGAAGCCAGAGTCATCTCTCTAAAATGCCAAAAACCTTTCTCCTTGAGACAGGCAAGTTGAGATGTCTGTATGGGAAAACCCAAAGCAAGCCTTGTTGTGAGTTACCCTGCTTGTTCTCTCCACATTCAAGAAAAAGAGAATCATTCAAGTTAAAATCATTACCCAATAAATGCTTGAGGTGACAGATATCCCATTTACCCTGATACGATTATTACAGGCTGTATCAAAATATTCCATATACGACTGAGTGTTGTGGTTCACACCTGTAATCCCAGCACTTTGGGAGGTCGAGGCGGGTGGATCACCTGAGGTCAGGAGTTTGAGACTAGCCTGGCCAACATTGTGACATCCCATCTCTACCAAAAATACAACAATTATCTGGACGTGGTGGCGAGCACCTGTAATCCCAGCTACTTGGGAGGCTGAGGCAGGAGAATCACTTGAGCCCAGGAGATGGAGTTTGCAGTGAGCCAAGATCGCACCACTGCACTCCAGCCTGAACAACAGAGCGAGACTCCATCTAAAAAAAAAAAAAAAAAGAAGTTAATGATGCTCAGGGCCAGTGTGTGATGACCCTGCACTGTTGCCTTTTTTCTGGAGTCAGGTGCCCTTGTGCGAAGGAGGCTCTCACTGCCCCTCTCAGGTGTCTCCTCTTTGCTGGGAGCCATCTTATCTCCCTTCTTTATGTTGTGTGTGTCTGTCTTAAAATTATCTTCTTCCTCCTCTCTCCCCACCAGAGCATGGAGGGCAAGCAACAGGGAAGTAGATCCAAGCTCAGAGAGTTGGGTTTGAATCTCCCATTTTCCAGCCACTGTGACTCTGAGCCAGTTATCAAATCTCTCAGGAGTGGCGCTTGTGGACCCTAACCCTAAATGAGAATGCTAATGCCAGCCTCATTAGATCATGGCTAAACCCGAGGAGGGGTGCACTGCAGGCACAGGGAGGCAGGTGTGTTGTGTGCGTCCCCTCTTCTCTTTATTTCTCAGAGACAGGTAATTAATTACCCTGTCATCTGAATTTCCAGAGGACATTACCTTTCAACTCTCTTTCATTATTGGCTATGGCCCCTATGGGCAGAAACCCCTCCTGGTCTGACTTCTCCGTCTCCCCCAGCCCCCCAGCACAGCCTGTGCACCCTGCGGATAGACAGGGACCTCCTGCCGCCAGGTGACAGATGACCTCCTTCTCCCCTGTCCCAGGGAGGAGGGGGTCCCTGCTTAATGTCACCAAGGGCAGAGAGTACTCAGACATAATGACCAAGCCACTGTCTGAATCAATTATTTTAACAGGATTCTAGGGTATCCGCATTCTGTCCTGGCTTCCTTTTATAGTTAGGAGGGGAAAATTCTCTTAATTCATCCATGTGCCGTTTCATGCTGCTTTGAGGAGAATGAGAATGATAAACGCGCTGCAGTTCCCCTGGAATAAATAGTTCTTGTAAAGCCAAACTAAGTAAGGTGATTTGCAATATGGATTTTTTTCCTCCAAGTTATGAGAATATGTTCCATGAGCACATTCAGACTCTGCCTCCAGTGATCCATTCAATACACAACACTCGCCTCCAGCCCCTTCTCAGGTTCAGGATGGGGCCCTGCGTTTGTCTTGGCCGTTCAGGCTGGGAGAAGTGGAGCCGTGGAGAGGGGGTTTTGGATGTGGGTTATTGGAGAGGGCCTCAGGGCTCATGCTCTCCTCAGTACGCAGCCTGGCTGGGAGCAAATAAGGGGCAGCTGGATTCAGCAGCTGCCAGGCCCCGCAAGGCCTGTGTCTCACCACAAGGTCTTGCACATATGTGGGTCTGATTCGTCACACCTTCCTCTGCTTGCCTGAGGGGGACCACAGTTGACTAAAGGACTGTGTGGGGGACACTCCAGACATGTCCACCCACCATAATCGGCCTGGAGTCAAATCCGGTGGCCAAGTCTTCAACAAGAAGACCTGATGCGTGAAAGTCCTGCTTGGCTCTAAAGTAAGGCCCTCGGGAAGGTGCCATGGCTCACACCTGTAATCCCAGCACTTTGGGAGGCCGAGGCGGGAGGAGCTCTTGAGGCCAGGAGTTCCAGACCAGGTTAGGCCACATAGCAAGACCCCGTCTCTACAAAAAATAAAAATTTAAAAAGCAGCCAGTCGTGGTGGTGCACACCTGTATTCCCAACTAATTGGGAGGCTGAGGTGGGAGGACCCCTTGAGCCTATGAGCTTGAGGCTGCAGTGAGCTATGATCATGCCCCTGCACTGCAGCCTAGATGACAGAGCGAAACCCTGCATCAAAAATAAATAAATACAGACATAAAGTAAGGTCCTCTGTAGCTACTTATGGCATCTGTGCGCTCTAAAGAGCCAAGTGCTGTAAGGGGGCGAGGGAGAGGCTGTGGGTGCTCCTCTCTTGAGGCTGACCCCATCCGTCTTCCCACCTCCTATCTCTCTGAGTAGGGTGAGTTTGGGCTCCCACACAGTGTCAGTTCACTTACTTCTAGCATTACTGTATACTGAGCTACATTTTTTGCTCCTGTCGGTCAGAGTGGCAGGTGCTTCTCTTTGCATTCATGGAAATGATCCAATGGTACACACACAAGCATCATCACTACCATATTGGAAAAACGTGTGACTTAGAGGATTCAGGCTGGAGGCGTTTCATTGACTAGATGATATGAGAGCCTCACCTGCACCCCCTGGGCCTGTGCAGGTCTTTCAATAATCCTGTTGTCACGATCCAAGGATTCGAGGGCACCCTGCAAGCTAGAATGTTTTTGGTGTCTTTGAGTGAGGTCCCAGAAGCCTCTTTACCTCTGGCACTGCATTCTCTGCTCTCACAGACTGTTTGATCAACTGTGGCCAGTAAATTGCCCCCCTGATCTTCAGAGCTTTGTCAGAGGTGCCAGGCATACTGGGTGTCAACAGGGACTTGTCCTTGTCCTGTGGATAGGAGACCAAATTTATGGTCTGTCATTGGGTGTACCATTGACACCAGAAGATAGCTCTTGGTGATTGGAGGTAGGGCTGGAATGGTAGGTTCTGGTGGGGGTAGGGGGGTGGAATGGTAGGTTCTGGGGAGGAGACAAATAAAGATATGTGAGAATAATGTGAAGACTGTCTTTCTCCAGAACCCTAGTGGTCCGTGCTGTGACTTTCCTACTGGCACTTGGCGGAGGCTCCAAACAGCATCTTTCTCCATCCCAGATACCTTGAACAGCATTACACGTGCTGGCTGCAAACTTGTGAGTGAGTTGTAGGGGCAGACAGGATTTGCAAATGCAATATATGCCGTCTCCAAAACCCAAAGCGGCCCACCAAATGCTTCATCAAGCATGGAGCCCCGTCTTAATGGCAAAGGGTGCAATGTGCCACCATTTGTCCTTTATCTTAAGAGGAATGTTCTCGTGGGAGATACACTGGACTAAAGGACTATGAAAGCCTCACCAATGTGAAAGGATCCTGAATATTTGTTTCTCTGGCATCTTCCTGCTCACTGGGTCCAGTTAGTAGGATGTCATCAACATGGTGGAGTCTCAGGATGTTCTGTGGGATGTCAAGACGCTCAAAGTCCCCTTGGCCTGTGCTGTGTCAGAAAGATGGAGAGTTCACATAGTTCCAATTTTGCTCTTCCTCACTGGTTATTATGGAAAAGAATGCAATTTGCCAGATGAAAGAGCAACACACAAAGGGTCAGAGGCTGTGACAACACATGCGGCTTTATTGCAGGAGACATTCTACTCAGGGCTGGGAAAGTAACTGTACGATGGATAGTTGAGTGCACTGGATATGAGTCAATCTGAGGCTGGGACTGCATTGATTGCCTGACCTCCATAACTCCCCTCCTTGGTTGGAGGAACTTGATGGCTCTCCTTTTTCCTTGGTATCAGCATCAGCTCAGCTTCCAGACCCAATAGTCCAATAGTCCTTGAAAGACTGAGTCCCTTTCCGCAGTGCAGAGTTACCTTGGTAAAAGTCCTTTTGGGAAAGGCTTAGGGGAGTATTTATTGCTTATACTTGGAGTGGTGGTGCCATGACCTATTTCAAAAGTACCTGGCCTCAATTTTAATTATTGGGCTTTGGGTCTGTGAACCAACTCAGATCCAGAGACTTGGGAAGGGCTGGATGATGTAAATTTCCTGACTGCCACCTCTCAGGCAACCCCGTAGGCAGCTATGCATGTAGCTGACCTCAGAATACCAGGGCCTATTGGCTTGTGGGTCAAGTTACCCTGCCTGCCTCTGGCCTCACTGACTGTTAAGGGATTTACATTCACCACATTCACCTCGTTTCTGTCATTCCAGAATCCTATCATGCTCCACCTGATATGGTTTGGATTTGTGTCCCCACCCAAATCTATTTCATGTCAAATTGCAATCCCCAATGTTGGAGGAGGAGTCTGGTGGGAGGTGACTGGATCATGGGGCGGACTTCCCCCTTGCTGTTCTTGTGATAGTGAGTGAGTTCTCATGAGATCTGATTGTTTAAAACTGTGTAGCACCTCCCGCTTCACTCTCTCTTCTTCCTGCTCCCACCGCATAAGATGTGTGTGCTTCCCCTTAGCCCTCCAGTATGACTGTAAGTTTCTTGAGGCCTCCCCAGCTATGCTACCTGCACAGCCTGCAGAACTGTGAGCCAATTAGACCTCTTTTCTCTATAAATTACCCAGTCTCAGATAGTTCTTCATAGCAGTGTGAGGGTCAGGCATGGTGGCTCACGCCTATAATCCCAGCACTTTGGAAGGCCGAGGCGGGCTCCTGGCAAAGCTAGTCAGAGTCTACATGGAATTGGCCACTGCAGCAGGGCCCGGAGAATTTGAAGTATGCACAGGGGATGTCTGATACAACTCCATTAGCATGAGCAAATACACCATCACAATGTATTGTATTTGATTTGGTGCAATTTTGATTTTGGTGTATTTGATTGTATTTGATTTAGTATTTTTCTATAACTTCTGCCTTTAAAATTCTGCTTAGCTCAGGTTAATATCAGAATGAGACTGCATTCCCTAAATACACCCAGACAGCCGGGATGGGTGTTGGAAGGAAAGTCCAGCCCACTATTTGAAATGCTCTGCACAGAAATCCATATGTGATTCATTCATTCATTCAACAGATAAGCACTGTTTTAGACACTAGGATTACAGCAGTGAACAAAATAAAAAAAGTCTCTTGGGAGCTTATAATATGGGTAATGGAGACAATATATAACACAAGTAAATTAAATGGTACACTAGAAAGTAAGAAATGCTATGGAGAGGTCTTAAGGCAGGAAGAGGGTAGGAAGTAGAGGTGGGAGGGGACGATGTTGTAAACAGGATGCTCAGGCACGGTCTCCTGAGAAGGTGACATTTGAGAAAAGACTTGAAGGGGGAGAAAAACAGATATCTGGAGACAAAGCATTCTGGGCAGAGTCATAGCAAATGCAAGGGCCATGGGTGGAAGCCTGCCTGCTGGCGGAAAAGTGCCATAATGGTCAGTGGCTGGAGTGGAACAGGAATCTGAGCCAGAGGGTTGGCAGGGGCCACGGCATGTGGCACCTGAGAGCCATAGGAATGCCTCTGCTTTTACTTGGAGGGAGGGGGAAAGGCACACACTGGTGAGTTTGGAGCAAAGGAAAAGGTGATGTTCTCACTGTATTAGGTTGGTGCAAAAGTAATCACAGTCTTTGCCATTAAAATGAATTAATTAAATTAGGTTGATGCACCAAACTAATACATGCATTGTGTACACACTCACACATCAGCTTGAACACACCCAGGTCCCCACATGGCTGAGTCTGATATTCTACCGGTTTGACATCCACGGATGTGGTAAGCAAACACAGCCACCACAGAATGCAATACTGAGGGTCATCATCTGGGTGCTTAGACAGTGATGAGATTTTGGTCACAGATGAGACATGGCTGATGGTGGAGAATCCAAGTCACAGAGGACCTTCCAAACTGCAGATGGTCTATGAAGAGGGATCTAGATGTCCAGAGGCATGCAGGGAGCCCTGGCCACCCCTGGCATTGGACGCAGGCATGGAGATGCTTCTCCTGTCCATGCTCTCCTGTCCTCAGCAGGAGGCGCCTCCGCCCTCCAATGTCCCACAGTGTGTCTAGCACAGGCTTTTAACTTGTCAACTCCACACCATTGACAAGCATGGCAATAAAACTTCATTGTTCCTGATGGCAGTAGTCTGTTTTTCTAACCTTTGGCTTCTCTTTTTCCTGGTACATTTATACATCTGGTTCTGGTAAAATAAAAAGATTCACTCCATTTACAACTGTTCTTTTTGTCCAGGGCTAAGTTCTCTTCCCCACACTCCTTCCCCAGCAGAGGCAGAAGTGCCAGAGCCTATTTCAAGAATCAGCCTTCTCCAGGCAGGACAATGCCCCGCAGTCTCCAGAGTTTCTATCAGGGGTGACCCTTCCCTGGGCCCTGGCCAGAAAGTCTTCTGAGAGTTACCATCCAGGAAGTGACACTCCAGGAGGCCAGGCGGTGCAAAGGGTCCCCCTTCCCAGTTTTACCAGGACCCTAGGTGGGACTCAATATAGAGAGATAGTCCCTGGGACAATGAGGCGTCCTGAGAATGTGGACTCGTGATCATATGTGGCTTTCACTGAGTGTTTTCTGTGTGTCTTAATCCCTTCTCTGCTGCTATAATGGAAGACCACAGGGTGGGTACTTTTTAAAGAAAAAATGTGGGCCAGGAGTAGTGGCTTACACCTGTAATTCAAGCACTTTGGGAGGCCAAAGTGGGAGGATCACTTGTGGCCAGGAGTTCGATACCAGCCTGGGCAACATAGTAAGATCCTAGCTCTACAGAAAATTTTAAAAATTAACTGGGAGTGGTGCAGTCCAGGCTAGTCAGGAGGCTGAGGCAGGAGGATTGCTTGAGCCCAGGAGTTTGAGGCTGCCATGAGCTATGACTGTGCCACTGCACTCCAGCCTGGGCAGAGCGAGACCCTGTTTCTACAAAAAATTAAATTAAAATTGAAAAATAAGGAAAAGTAGAAACAACCTAAAGTTCCCACACCAGGAACTTAGTTAAAGATCAACTGCCTGGTTGCTCAAATAAGAAATCTTGAGGTCGGGCGTGATGACTCATGCCTGTAATCTCAGTACTTTGGGAGGCCAAGGCGAGCAGATCACCTGAGGTCAGGAGTTTGAGACCAGACTTGCCAACATGGTGAAACCCCATCTCTGCTAAAAATACAAAAAAAAAAGAAAAGAAAAATTAGCAGGGCGTGGTGGCGGGCACCTGTAATCCCAGCTACTTGGGAGGCTAAGGCAGAAGAATTGCTTGAACCCCGGAGGTGGAGGTTGCAGTGAGCCAAGATCACATCATTGCACTCTAGCCTGGGTAACAAGGACAAAACTCGGTCTCCAAAAAAAAAAAAAAAAAGAAAAGAAAAGAAAAGAAAAGAAAAGAAACCTTGAAGTCCTCCAGTGTTTCCCCCTCACATCCAAGTTTCTTGTTTCTACCTCCTCCATCAGGAGTCGGACCGCTTTCTGCATTTATCCCTCAGGGCTCTGCTTCAGCGTGATTTCCTCTGAGAAGTCACCCGTGTGCCTGCTTCTGACTCTGCTACACGCTGGTGTGACACTCTTCCTGTTCCGCCCCACTCACCCCCGTGTCATGACTGCTTCTCCACTTCCGCCCCTCCCTCCAGATTATAAGTCCCATGAGGGCTAGGGCGCCGGCTGTCTTGTTTACTATTGTGTCCCCCAAAATGTCCCCAAAACCTATAACAGTGCCTGGCACACCATATTCCCTGACTGAAGAATAAGCACATGAAAGAATGGATGTGATCCAGTCTTAAACCATATTCTCTAAGAATCCATATGGCAAAATGCTCACAATCCAACATTAAATGAGAAAAAGTCTGCAAAATTGTATACACAGCATGACATTAACATGACTATACACAAATACATGTAAAAACCCAGACCAGAGGCACTAAATTGTTAGTAGTGGTTGGTCCTGGCCATTTTAGTTTTTTTCATTATACACATATGTATTTTCCAGATATTTACAATAAACTTCCATTTCCTTCATAATCGTGAAAACAGTGAGTGAAGAGAGACGGAAACAGCAAAGGATCCAGGACTTCCGGAATGAACCATGATTTAAGTCTAAGGTCTGGATGGTCGGGCCATCCTGTGAAATATCTACATTTGAACTTGGCCACGATGGATATCTACTATAGCCATCATTTCCAGAGCAGCTCTCCACAATCGCCAGTGATTCTTCTAATAAGAGCTCCCTTCCTTTCTCATGGGGACCTCTTAGGCTGAGCGCAGCAGAGATGACAGGTAGGATTTCATAAAGACGACATAAATTTCCTTCTTTTTTGTAACAGAAAAATTCAGGGTAAACAACCCTTTTCTGCACTATCACCACGCTCACATTCGGAGCAACAACTTAGAGGCTCTTACAAGAGGACTTGTTCACCTCTTGTGAACCTCTTGTTCACCTGAAGCATCTGTAACTGTTTGCAGTAATTGTTGAAGGTGTCAACATGAAAATCCCCAGGCTTGGTTCCCAGCACACGGATAGGTGGTGCGTTAAATGGGCCCAGGGAGGACAGATCTCACGGGAGTGGTGTCCGCAGAAACTCGGGGACAGTGGTTCCAAGTCTTGATCTGGACCCTGGATTTCTTCTCTTGCTTTGATTTCTCCGTTTTCCCATCATCACATTGGAACGTGTATGCACCCCTCTGAGACAGTTTCAGGGAGTGGTGAAAGTTACAGCACTGCCATTTGGGGATCCATTCCTCTACCCTCTGCCTGTGGGTCTCTCTTAAGAGATCACCATATGGGGAACAGAGTGGAGAGAAGAAGGGATGTTCAGCCTCAAGAAGATGAGAAAAACCACAGAAGAGTGAAACATTAAAATTGTCATACGCATGAAAAGCAGATTCGTTCTATGTGGCTTCCCAGGACAGAACTCAGGCCAGAGGCAGAAGTTCTAGAAAGCCAGGTTTCTGCTTCACTTAAAAAAGCAACTCCTAAGACCAAAAAATGATCCACGAGGCTGCCTTGTAAGGCAGCGCTGAGTCACCCATCCTGGTGAATGTTTCAGTGGGGCTGACCCGTCACAGGGCACTTTTGGTAAACGGGATGCCTGTGTGAAGTTGGGAACTGGACTGATAACCTTTGACTTTTCCTCCTAAATCCAAGGACCTATGTCTCTGCCACTTGGCCTTTTGTTTGTGCAAACTTGGACATAGTTTATAACTCATCCTTAACACCATTTTACTTAGGCCCAGCCAGGCCTGCAATAGCCAGGGGCCTCCCTCTTTGCTCACCTCCAATGGGGGACATTTGTCTTGCTCACAGATGCCATCTATCACCTGACTACAGGACAAGCTCGCGATATGAGTCCCGACTTCCCAGAGTAAAAGTCAGAACTCAAAATCCCAGGCTCCCTTGCAGGAAAGAAGTCTTGTGACCTATCTTTCATATGCTCCTGTGCAAGACTTGAATTTGGGAGTTAATAACCTGAAGGGAAAAAAGGTGCAGGAGGGTGCCTGGTGCATTAATTTTCTGTTTTGAGCAACAGCAGAGACATTGGCTTTTAGGCTGTTTCCCAGACAGTGCAAGGTCATGTCCCAAGACTAAAAGTATCATTAGATCTAGCAGATGTGGCATTTGTGATGAAGCAGATTTGTGGCATTTCATGCTTATGAGCCACTACCGTTTCCTCAGCAAGTTCTGTGACGGGATTTGGGGATCACTCCTGGACATTTAGCTTCAACTCTGACTCCCAGCTGCCCACAACTCTGTGAGCCTGCTCTGATTCTCCACTGAGAATGGCTCAGTGCTCACCAGTCCCATTTTGTCCTCGTTGTCGGGCACACACAGAGCCGAACCACCTTTCCCAGCCTTCCTTGCCCTTCGGTGTAGCCACATGACTGAGTCCCAACTAATGGAACTTGGGGAGAAGCGACAGACCCATGCCTGGTCCCTAAAGCCTCTCGCAGTCACCCACACTCTTATCACCTAGCAAGGTGCAGAGGATCCGCTGGGAGATGACAAGAGCCCTGGAGCCACGAGAAGACAGGAGCCTGGGCTCTTGGATCACTAGCCTGCATGGTGACATGAACAAGGAATAAACCTCTTATTGTCTTAAGCCACTTGGAGTTTGCAGTTGTTATAGGGTTAGTGCATCTCGACTAGTACACTGAAATCCATTTTCTGATGGACTAGCTAAAGTAGATTTCTTTTTTTTTTTTTTTTTTTTGTTTGAGACGGAGTCTTGCTCTGTCGCCCAGACTGGAATGCAGTGGCACGATCTCGGCTCACTGCAAGCTCTGCCTCCTGGGTTCACCCCATTCTCCTGCCTCAGCCTTCGGAGTAGCTGGGACTACAGGTGCCCACCACCACGCCCGGCTAATTTTTTTTATTTTTAGTAGAGACGGGGTTTCACTGTGTTAGCCAGGATGGTCTCGATCTCCTGACCTCGTGATCCACCCACCCCAGCCTCCCAAAGTGCTGGGATTACAGGCGTGAGCAACAGTGCCCAGCGCCCTCCTTTTTCTTATAAGGTGAAGCCATGGTCTGGTGTGGTGGCTTATACTTGTAATCCCAGCATTTTGGGAGGCCAAGGTGGGAGGATCAATTGAGGACAGGCATTCAAGACCAGCGCGGACAACACAGTGAGACCCCACTGCTAAAAGAATTGTTTTAAATTAGCATGCGTGGTTGGTGCCCAACTGTAGCCGCAGCTACTCAGGAGGCTGAGGCTGGAGAATCACTCGAGCTCAGAAGTTTAAGGCTGCCGTGAGCTATGATCACATTACTGCACTCCAGCCTCGCAACAAAATAAGACCTCATCTCCACAAAAAATAAAAAACAAAAAAGCCGAGTGTGGTGGCATGCGTCTGTAGTCCCAGCTACTCAGCAGGCTGAGGCTGCAGGATCCCTTGAGCCCAGGAGTTCCAGGCTGTGGACTGCGCTATTGCACTCCAGCCTGGGTGGCAGAGTGAGAGCCCATCTCTGAAAAGAAACAAAAATAAAAAAATAAAAAAAAGGTGAAGTCAACTCTGGGTCAGGAGCCCAGAGAGCTATCTATCTCTGAAAGAAATTACCTTGTACCCGCTTGAAATCAGGCTTGAGTTCGTGCAGAAGGTGCTCTTAGCCATTTCTGGCCAGCTCACCCCTGATTCACCCCTACCCACAGGGCAGTCCCATGGTGGCAGTGAGTATCATGTGGCTGGCCCTCTGCTCTCAAGTGGCTGGACCCGAGCTGGGCATGTGATCTAAGCTGGGCCAGCCACATATTTTGTGCCTGAATTCTGGAGATGCAGTTGCAGGCTGGGCTCCCCTGTTGAATAGAGCAGATGTAAACTGATAAACAGTAGCAGGACCATCTTCTGTCCCATGTGGACTGAGAAACAGGCCTCAAGGCAGTCAGTTGGCCAATAAAAACAAAGCAGCAGGTACACAGAAGAAAAGGTGAAAGGTGGAAGAACTTTCTGAGCCTGAAGGTATCTCAGGCCCATGGGTCCATGAGCAAAGTCTATCCACAAAACAGAATTTTCTAGTTTGCTTAAACTAGTTCAAGTCCGTTCGTAATATCTAAAATGTAAGGACCTTGATGGATACAGGAAGAAGTAGAAAAGGTTACCCTACACCTTTGCACCCCCTGGAAACCTCAGAACCTGTTGGCTCCCGCAGAACTGGGAAACTTAAAAATTCTCATGCAGAGCTGGGGAAATAAGGCTGCAGGAGAGACCTCTTGGGACGTGTCCCTAAGTGGAAAGGAGTTTCTCCAGCCTAACAGACTCTTGTCATCTCAGAGCAAACGCAAAGAGCCAAGAGAGGTGGAGTGAGGGAACTTCCCTGCGTCCCCACAGTCCATTGGCTTAGGGCTAGAACCCAGGTCCCGGGGCCTCCCAGCTGCAAGGCTGCCTAAAACCCCAAGCCTGAACTCTCACTTGGAATTAGCATCCCTTTCCCACATTTGGCCCCAGGGAGCAGCGGCCAGGCGGGAGCTATTGGGAGAAGTAAGCTCGAGTTGCTAGGCTGGCGACAAATGACGCGGCTAATTCTCCTCGCCTGGCTGGTTCGTGCGCCCTGGGACCCCGTGTCCCCGCGCACAAGTGCGCGCTCAGGAGCCCGGCCCGGGAGCAGCTGCGGAGGCCGGGCGGCCCTGGGAAGATGCCTGGCGGGTTGTCGGGGGAGGGAGGAGAGGGTGCTGGGCTCGGTGCCCCCACTCACCCACCCCTGCACCGCGGGGGGCGGCGCTGGGCGGCCCCGGTAGGGCCAGCCCCGCAGGGCCTTTCAGAGTTAATTAGCCTTCATGAATATGGATGCCACCGCCGATTGAAGACGGTTGAGAGGTCGTAACCTGACCTCGGCGAGGCGTGTATAAAGAAAAGCCTACTTTTCTCAGCTCGGCTCCTAACTGAAAGCCCGAGTTGTCTGGCGCTGCGCGGAGGGTGTGATCGCGCCCCGCTCCCTGCGCTCTCCGGGGACGGTGGCGGGGGCGCCCGGGCGCGCTCGGGGATCCGCAGGTGTGTGCGGGCGGCCTAGCGCAGCGTCGCCGCGGCGGGATCCGAACTGGGGATTTATTCTGAAAGCTTTCCTTTTCCATGATGGTTTTCATTTCCTGTAATTTAGAGCTGGAAGCATTTATGGAATATCACATGGTTTTCGTTTACACAGGAAATCAGCTGCAGTTGTGAGAAGATACTGACTTACTTTTCTTGTTTGTTTTGAAATCCTCCTC
>NW_016803215.1:454298-509839 GCF_001698545.2 Rhinopithecus bieti
AATAGTTCTCCTTTTGATCCAACCTCACTGTTCTCCAAAGGGGACTGCAGTTTATTTCTGACACGTGGTAATCACTTTATGTGAAGGAACCCCAGCATCGAGAGATGCTTTTGGTTTTTTTTTTCAGAGCAAAGCGGGGAGCTGAGAGGGGTGGGGCGGCCAGGGGCGCTCACAGCTGCGCCGGCAGCTTCCTTTCTGGGATGGGAACGATTTCTAAAGGATCTTAGGGAAAGGAGCCTGCGAACCAGGCCGCCTTTGGAGTTGAACTCACGCCCTCCCCGAGAAAGACAGCACTTACTGCCCCAGTTAACCTGCCGGGACCACTGCTTAAAACCTTAGAGTCGCAGCGTCGTGCCCCCACCCAGGAATCACAGTGTAAGTCTCTTCTTAACCCAGCCCCACCCCATCACCCCAGAAATCATCAGAGACCCGCAGGGTTTTATCACAGAGATTGAGGCCAAGGTGGAAGAATTTGCTATTTGTTTTTTTCATCTATGCCCCCGGGGTGCCACTGAGTTGAAGTCAGCACTCTCTTCTCTCTGCTGGGGATGGTTCTAACCACTTCCCACCCTCCACCCCGGTTCGGAGGGCAACTAGACCGCCGTGGGCAATAGCACCACCGTGTGGCCTGCCTCCCTCTCCAAGCTTCTTCCCATCCCTTTTCTGGGATCCTCCTGGGTCGTAGTGTGGATTTAGCGGGGCTGGGATGGTCCCTGCCCGCTTTCTTCTCTTCCCTGCAATGAGCTGAACACACAGGGCACCAGACGCTCTCACTTCATGCCATCTACTAAGACATTCTGCAATGACAGATCCGTTTCTTTGATTCAAGGCTTAGCTCCCAATGAAACAGAAGATGCCCTTGCAGAGATACAATTTAGGCACCGAATTTAGGGTGAAACAGTGTATTATTGTTTCCCAAGGATTGAGTGGGCTCCTAGAGAAAGGAAGAGGCCCAGCCTGAGACCCAGAGGGACAGGAGCCAGCACTGTGGCCATCCTTCAAGCCAGGGCCCTGGTCATTCATTCAGTGGGACTGTGAGGTGGTCGGGTGGTGGCTCTGGGAGGTGGGTAGTGACAGAGTCCTGAATACATTTCAGGGGGTGTGGGGAAGCCTTCTGAGAATGTCCAGACCTCGTGGGGCCTCTAGGACCCAGGTGGCCCTCGATGGTCACTGTGTCCCCAGCAGCTGAGACCCATTTGAGAGTCCCAGGCAGCTGCACCATGACCATGTTCTGCTCCTCTCCCCCAGCCTGTAAAACCAACAGCCATCTGTGTGAACATGAGCCCCATATTTTTATGGGCTGTCTACTGGTGGCTGCAGACAAGCCAGGAAGGAGGCTTATGGTCGCTGCTGTCTCAGCCTCCAAATATGAAACTGTGTAATGCGACTCATTGTCTGAAACCAAATATTTGCAGGGACAGCCAGCAGCCACCTGGCTACCACATCTTTTGACCAGGCAGGTCATTTGTGCTGTGAAAACGCCGCCTGGGAATTTTTCTCAGCTTCCGAGGGGTCTTCAGGCAAATTTCCCCTCCACCATGCAGGGAAGCCCACACTGGCCTCTCCTGCTGCCCCCGAGTTGGGGTGTGCAGATGAGATCTCAGTCGGGCCTGTGAGCAGAATGAAAGAAACTCTGTTCCCTTCTGCAGGCACTCTGGTCTCTGTCTGAGGCGCTGGTTTCCTCCCAGGAAACTGCACTTACCTTCTGTTGCTTATTACCTAATTGATGAACTATTTGAGTCTGCATGGTGCTACTTTGAGCTTCCTTAGCTTGGCCACTAGCTGAGCATTAAGGAAGTTGTGGAGAGCAGTACCTTCACGCCCTGCACAATGATTCAGTACATTTCCAGAAGGATCTTCTCCTTGTCAGGCTCTCTCCCTCCTGCTCAGCAGCCCTTATTTTTTCTCCTCTCTCTTTCTCTGGAAATGTGGAGTTATATTGGTCTCTGAGGGGGGAAAATGATCAAAAACGTAATTATCATAAGCTGCAACCCCTGGCCAGCTGTTTGGGTTTCAGGGTGGTTCCCAGTGAGTCACTAGGGCACACCCTCTCTCTGCCCAGCTCCTCTGGGTCCCCGAGGCTTGGCCATCTGGAAAATGGGAGGATTTTTTAAGGGAGGAGGACGTTTGGGGAAGAAAACAGGCGCCTGGGAGCCTCTCTCTCTCTCTCTCTTTCTCTCTCTCTCTCTCTCGCTCTCGCTCTCACTCTCTCTCCTAACTCCACAAACTTCTGAGAAACACCATGTTCCTGGCCCAAACATGGAACTGTCTGGAGGGACCTGGGCAGGCTGCAGGCCTGGGCGCCCACCTAGATAGCTGCTGTGCTGCCTCTCCTAGCAAAAGCCTTCCCTGGAACAGTGAGCAACCAGGGCTTTCTGTACAGATGACTTTACCATCCCGGACTCCATTTTAAATAGATCGACATTCAATATGTATTTATTCCTGCTGTATATACAAACAATAAATAAATAAAAAATAAAAAAGCCCTGCTGGTGATATGCCAGGCTGAGATATATAATGATATTTAGCAGCAACTGTGTCATTCTGTGTTGTTGACAGTAAAATAAATTAACATAATAAACATAATTTGCTCAAAAACAGCTAAGGAAAAGCAGATGGTTAGCACATTTCGGCAGGACCTGTTGGTCCAAGTTTGCACGGATGTTTAGACGTTTATGCAGCCTGCAACAGATGCTCGCCTGGGTTCCCAGGCACTCCCACGTGATAGGCACGGGAGGGCTCCACGCCTCTGGCCTGGGACAGGGCCACCCCACTGCAGAGAAATGGGGTCCCCAGGAAAGGGAGCTGCCGCTTGCATTGCAGCCCCAGGCCAGGGCTGGCTCAGGGTGAAGAGCGGCAGAGGCACTAGGCTGGCCTTCCCACCAGGCAGAGCTGGAGCCTGCAAGCGCCTGGGCTATTAGCATTCATGGCCTGTCGCCTGCCCAGCGCCCATTCTTTGTGTGCCTGGAACAAGGGAGCTTTCTTCCGGGGGGGATGGTGCCGAGGCACTCTGGATCCTGCAGGCGAGCTTCCCAGTGGGATTGGGGGCCAGTGGGCCTTGGCCCTCCCTTCGGTTCATGCACCTTTGGCTCTGGAAAGAGAAGAAAATGTTATTTTTGCAGAAGATGCCTCAGTGCCTGGGAAGCAGAGGAGGGCTGCAGATTTATTTCACTCCGCAGGTTGGAGGGGATAGGGGCGGCAGATCCCTGACATCAGGACCCCGGGGTCCCTGGTTCTACCAGGCAAATAGTCCATGTTAGTAGCCCCTGGGAAGGAGCATTTTTCCTCAGGGCAGAGGTGAAGGCTGTGGCCCCCAACGATGCGCGATGGCATTTCAACCTGTCCTTCTCAAAGCACGGCAGAAACAGGGACTCATGAGAAAGATGACGTTAGGATTGCTGCTCAGAAACCCACCTCACTACCCCGCCGCAGGAGGGCTGAGGGCTCCCTCCCACCCAGCACGGGAATGCCAGGCAGATCTCTGAAAAGGGCAGCTCTTTCTGGAGTTTGGGTGTGGCTCCAAAAGCTCCTGGGAATTCCTGTGCTGCATGAGCAGTGCTGCAGACAAAGCCCCCATGGTCCATACTTGAGAGTTCTGATATAGGCTAGACATGGTTTCCAGTAGAAAGGAGCTTACCATTATTATTATTTTTAGAGATGAAGTCTCACTCTGTCACCCAGGCTGGAGTACAGTGGTGCCATCATAGCCTGCTGCAGGCTTCGACATCTGGGCTCAAGCAGTCCTCCCCACCTCAGCCTCCCAAATAGTGGTACATGCCACCACACCTGGCTAATTTCAAAAAAAATTATTTTAGAGATGAGGGTCACACTATGTTGCCCAGGCTGGTCTTGAGCTCCTGGCTTCAAGAGATCCTCCCACCTCGGCCTCCTGAGTCTCTGGGATTACCGGTGCGCACCACCATGCCCCACCTACTAGAAAAGAGTTTAGAGTAGGAGACCCAGCTGGATATAAACTAGCTGGAAAGACAGATGCCCTGCTGTAGGACAGGTTAAGCATCTGTAGCTCCACCACAGAGCTGTTAGCATGGCACAGTTACCCAGTCTGAGTCTGGGATCCTGGTATAGGTGTGCTTAGCACCATGCCTGGTATGTGCCACATGCTCACTAAATGGCAGCGGTTGTTAATTCTGACTGCAGTGTCCAAGACAGTTTCATGGGAAGAACAGCTTCCCCGTGGGTCCTGAGGATAATTAGGACCTTGTCCAAGTGTCTAATAGGCCCCTCAAGTATGGCCAAGACTTGAGGATCTGACCCCAATTCATTCTTTATGGAGTCGTCCCACCTCTGGAAATAGCCCTACTATCCATCCTGATGTTCAGCCAAAAATTGGAGGCCATTTTTTCATTCTTTCTTTTACCCCACATCAGATCTCATCAGCAAGCCCTGTCAACTCTACACCCAAAAAGCACGCTGCATCCCCCGACTCACCATCTTCCCCTTGCTCTACCACGGTGTGGTTCAAGCCACCTTACTCTCTTCAGCTCCTGAGCAGCTGCTAATGGATTTGCTCCACCCAAAGCCCTATAATCAGAGCATGAATTAAAACCCACTCTGTCAGGTCCGGCTATCTGGGAAGCAGAAGGCAGGATGCAGGTGGAAAGGAAAGGAGTTTATCAGGGGAGACCTGCAGAGCATGCAGGAGAGAGGAAGCACAAGGAGGCGGGGAGAGCCTTCAGGCCAGCATGCGGGTCTGACCCCTGAGAAGGGAGAGCTGAAGGAAAGAGGATGGGGGAGGAAGAACTTCAGGCCACAGTGCAGCTCTGAGAAAGCCAGCCAGCTCAGCGAGGAGCTTCCCATCAGAGTCTGGGCTCATGTACCCCTGTAGAGGTTGGTCTTTGGGCAGAGTGTGGCTGCAGGTCAAACACTGCAGGAGGATCTTGGTGGCACTGCACTTGGAGGCTGTCTGCTGCCTGCTCTGGTCCCAGCAGGTCCTCTCTTGAAGTGGGAGCTGAGCAGTGCCCCCATGGCTCCCATGTTCACCATTGGGTTCCCCTTGCCTTTGGGGCAATAAAACCTGGCTCACAGAGCTCCTGCTTACCTTAGTGCCTTCACCTTCCCCGCCCTGCAGCGGGGAAGTGCTCCAACCCCAGATCCTCAAACAAGCCAAACTTTCCCCAGTGTTATGGCTTTTCTGTCTGTCAAGATCATTGATCTCCTTATTCCTCCAATGACTGGCTTCTTCTTGCGATTCTGATCTCAGTTCAGTGTCAGCAGGGCCTTCCCTGGATCTCCCACTCTAATGCACCCCCCCAATCATTCTCTTTCATAGCATCTTATTTCAGTCTTGCAGAGCCTTTATCATCATATGATTTTTTTCCTCCTCCTCTTCTTCTTCCTCCTCCTCCTCCCTTCCCCTCCTCTGCTTCCTCCTCCCCTACTCCCCTTCCTCCTCCTCCTTCTTCTCCTTCTTCTTTTTCTCCTTCTCCTCCCTCTCCTCTTCCTCCTCTTCTTCTTCTTCTCCTTCTTCCTCCTCTCCTTCTTCCTCTCCTTATTCTCCATCCTCTCCTCTTCTTCTCCTTCTCCTCCCTCTCCTTCTTCTTTTGTTTCTCCTTCTCCTTCTTTCTTTCTCCTCCTCCTTCTATTCTTCTTCATCTTCTCCGTCCTTTTTCTCCTCCTCTTCTTAATCCCCTTCCCCCTCTCGTTCTCCTTCTCCCCTTCCTCCTAGTCCTTGTCCCCCCATCCTCCCACTCCTCCTCCTTTTCGTATGTGTGTATTCAATGTCACTTTTGAGACCAGAGGCCTTCTCTGACTTGTTATCACTGTGATCCTAAGACAGTTCTTAATGCACAGCAGGCACACGAACACAGGCATACACAGGTGCAAATGCAAGACCTGCAAAAGCTGGAGCACCAGGATTTAGTAGTTGAGTGCTCTGGGCAAGGTTCTGGCAACTTTTCAGATGTAAATAATTGGGTGCTGAGTGTTTGAAGCCTTCTACTCTGCTCTCCTGGGTGCCTTAGGCAAATCTAGTAGGAAAACACAGGGTACCACACACTGAAGGTACGTATTCCTTATCTAAAACTTTATCAGTTCTTTTTCGTTGATTATACCAGACTACCTGAAACTGCATAATTTACAGAGAAAAACATTGTTACTTCTGAGAAGTCCAAAGTCAAGGCCAAACCCCGTGGTGGTCTTCATGCTGGTGGGGACTCTGCAGAGTCCCAAGGCAGCACAGGGCATCCCATGGTGTGCTCATTATATGGCTGGTGTCCTAACATGCTATGCTGAAGTCTCTCTGCCTCTTCTTATAAAGCCTCCAGGTCCACTCCCATAATAACCCATTAATCCATTAATCCATTATGAAAGCAGATCCCTTATGATCCCATTACCTCTTAAAGGCCCCACCCCTCAATACTGCCAAATTGGGGATTAGGTTTCAACATGAGTTTTGGAGGGGCTGTTCAAACCATAGCAATCTTTTAGGACTGTTAACCTAACAACTAATGTGATGTGCAGACATGCTAAGGAAGGATGGATCAGAACTTCTTTCCTCAACAGCTCTTCTCTCAGAGTAGCTTTTGAAAATCCTTTAGCATAAAAGGTTTGCTTTTGTTGTCTAACTCAAGAGATAGTCTCACCTCTTGGTAATTTAGTTATCAGTGGATTTGGTTCTAGAACATTCCAGTATTGCTTGTGGTCTAAATGTTGGTGTCCCCCCAAAATTCATATGTTGGAACCTAATGCTCAATGTGATCGTATTGAGAGGCAGGGCCTTTTGAGAAGTGATCACATCATGAGGGCTCCGCCTGCATGAATGGGATTAGTTCCCTTATAAAAGAGGTTGAAGGGATCTTTTTGGCTCTTCTGCCATGTGAGGACACAGCAAGAGGCACCATGTATGCAGTGGAGAGCAAGCCCTCTCCAGACACCAGATCTGCTGGTGCCTTGATCTTGGACTTCCCAGTCTCCAGAACTGTTACCAATAAACTTCTGTTGTTTATAAATTACCCAGTTGAACGTATTTTGTTACAGCTGCCCAAACAGACTAGAACAAGTAATTTGCCCTGTGGACTTGAGCAAGTCACTGAATCTCTCTCAGCTTGTTTCTCCAGCAGCAAACTAAAGGAATATTTATTTCATTTTTTCTGTGTCTTTATGGATAAAGGGAAGATGTGTGAACATTTTATGGGATGCTACTTTTGGGAAGCACAATCTCATGTATTCGCGCAACCTCATTGCCCTGTTGAGGTGGCTGCCATTCTGCCTCTATCTTAATCCTTCCCCAGGGCAGTGGTGGAGATGGGGTAAAAGCTGGACAATAGAGACGGGGGGAGAGCAAGTACCCTCCCGTGCCAGACTTAAGCTGCTGCAGAGAGCTACACTCTTCTTTCTTTATTTTTCTTTTCTTTTTTTTTTTTTTGGTTTTTTGTTTTTTGTTTCATTTTTAGAGATAAGATCATACTCTATTGCCCAGGATGGAGTGCAGTGGTCTGACCCTAGCTCACTGTAACCTTGAACTCCTGGGTTCAAGTGATCCTTCTATCTCAGCCTTCCAAGTAGCTAGGATTACAAGTCATACAACCAATGCCCATTATTGTTTTTATTTTTTAATTTTTTGGTAGAGATGAGGTCTCACTATGTTGCCAAGGCTGGTCTCGAATGCCTGGCCTCACACGATCCTCTTGCATCAACCTCTCAAAGCACTGGGATTATAGGTGTGAGCCACTACCCCCAGCCTTGAGCTACACTTTTCCAGCATAATTCTTATTTTATGGGGGCAGTGGGAGGATCAATCTCTACAAAGTCTTCTTTCTGACATTTACAAACAAATGTTTCCAATTAATATTTATATACCTAAACAAGTAAAACCTCCCCACTGGAACCAAACCCAACAACAACCTTAAAAACCCTGAAATTTTCAATTATCCCAAATCCTCTTGACTAGCAGAACACAGCCCTCTCAGCACTGTATGTGCTGTGCTAGCGAATCATCCCAAAACTATTACAAAAATCTCAGCCGGGCCGTGGCAGCTGCGGCACAGATGTTCTGCAGAGTGGCAGGAGCATTGTTCAGTATCAATAAATACCACCTCTGAGACATCAAACGTGAGAGTCAAGCTAGAAATGGTGATAACAAGAGCCATGAAGACCATTTGCAGGGAAATGGAGTGAGACCCAGGGCTGAGAGGGAACTCCTCCCTCCCCACGCAGGATGCCCAATTTCAGAGCATGCTGTGATGGGACCACTAAGGGCTGCCTGGCCCAGGCTCGGATCTGAGTGCTCAATGGTCAGTTTACTCTTTGAGAAGGGTGCCCAGAGCCCAGTGCCATACCCAAACCCCACAATTTGTGGTTCCCAAGCCCTGAGCCCACCCTCTGGTGTTTGTCTGTCTGAAGATATAACTCTGCAGGTGCTGGTTTCTGAAGCGGCTCACGCTGTCCTCAGCTCCAGATATTGTGGGCTGGCTGCAGCCAGTTTAAAAGCAGTAACTCCTGGCCGGGCATAGTGGCTGATGCCTGTAATCATAGCAGTTTAGGAGACGGAGGCAGTCAGATCACTTGAAGTCAGGAGTTCCAGACCAGTCCGGCCAACATGGTGAAACCCTGTCTCTACTAAAGATACAAAAATTAGCTGGGCACAGTGGAAGCCTGTAGTCCCAGCTACTTGGGAGGCTGAGGCACAAGAATCATTTACACCTAGGAGGCGGAGGTTGCAGTAAGCTGAGATTGCGCCACTGCACTCCAGCCTCTTCCTCTGGGCCACTCAGGAGAGAACAGGGGATCGGGGCAGAGGTGTTGGCCTGGGCTTCTTGTCCCTCTGATCTTTGACCAGATTCCCGTATGTGCGTGTGCCTGCCTGTTTTCTTAGCACTCGTTGGGATATTTGCAGGCCCTGTAGAGTTCCCAAGGTGTCACCTCCTGAGTTCTCAGAAGACAGGTGCAGCACCTGGTGCCCTGCTCCCTCATCTGGGCAGGTGTGCTAAGCAGGTGGTGCATCCTCAAGGCAGCACCTCTTCCTCCCTCCTGAGCACCTCTGCCTCAGGTGAGGCATGCACTGGGGATTCCAAGCTTTCAGGTTTATTAGATTAAATGAGATGGAATTATTGGTGAGACCGGAGGCCAAGGCTGGGCTTGAGGGGAGACCAAGGTTTTGGTGCTGGGCATGGATTGGCTTAAGCCAGAAGCTTCCTCTCCTGGCTCTTGCTGACTGCTCTGGGAAGACACATGGGTATTGGAGCTGCCCTCCTGGCCCCTGGCCTCACCCCGGGGCCGCACCGCGGGCCTAGAACTGCGGTGCCCCTTCTTGATCTCTTGCCAAACATCAGCGTTAACCAGGGCCCCGTCAGCCTCTCAGCGTGGGTCCTCAGAGGGCAGCTGAGGGAATACACCCTAACACAAGCATTTTCCCAAGCCTTTTCAGATTAGTAACTGCCATTTAAAAATAATTAGAAGTGATTGATAATTAATTTCAGAAATAGCCCTTGCCAAATAACTCATTAAATGGAATCTCCCTGGTGCCAGTTCTGCTCACTGTCAGGCTTTCAGTGCTGGGGAAAAGGATGCTGAGTTTGATCAGTTTCCAGTCAGAATTGTTGCCATCTCTGGCAGCTTTTGTGATCCCTGGGCCATCTGATGTCCCAGCAGAGTCTGGACTCTGCAGAGAACCTACAGGCTGGGATTGTGGGGCAAGGTAGGGGAGGATTCTCAAAAGGAGTTGGGGGAAGGGTTTGTGTCTCTCCTTCAGAGATTCAAAGCAAAGCTGAGAAATTCTCATTTCTATGCATGTGTCCTCCTGGTCTCTGTTTCTCCAAGCAGCCGGGGCAGCTTTCCAGTCGTTCAGCATCAGCCCATGCTTAAAGTGGCAGCTGATGCTCTCTGGGGTCTGTGGTCGGCCCGGCAGGCTGGGCTCTGGGCTTCTGTCCTCTGGAAGTTTCTGGCAGGACAGTGATCCTCTGAGGATGGACTTACACCGCCAAGTGCTCGTGCCAGACACTACTCTACTGTGCCTCCTGGGAACAAAGCCACGATCACTAGCGAGACCCCAGAGACCCAAAGAGCTGTGACACAGGCCCCCCGCTTAGGCAGTTCCTGGTCCAGCTGGAGAAATAAGATGTATGCATACGTGAGGAATGTAAACAACAAAAGCCCTCCACTGAGGACACCCATTATGACGTCCCGTGAGGGGTTTGGATTCTGGTAAAAGTTCAAGAGAGGAAGAAAGCCCATACTTTGGGGTCCTGGAAATTATTCACGCAGGAAATCAGATTTGAGCTTTGTCCTAAAAGCATGGTAGGATTTGGAAGAAGGTGTGTGTGTCTCTCTGTGTGTTTATGTGTATGTGTGTGTCTGTGTGTGTATATGTGTATGTGTCTGTGTGTGTATATGTGTATGCCTGTGTGTGTATGCATGTGTCTGTATGTGTGTGAGTCTGTGTGTATGTGTGTGTCTATAGATGTATGTGTCTGTGTGTCTCTGTGTGTGTGTGTATGTGTTTCTGTGTCTGTGTGCATGTGTGTCTGTGTGTATGCATATGCGTGTGTGTATGTGTGTGTGTCTATGTGTATATGTGTGTGTGTCTGTATGGATGTGTGTGTCTGTTTGTGTGTGTCTGTGTCTGTGCATATGTGTGTGCTTCTGTATATATGTGTGTGTGTGTTTATATGTGTGTGTGTGTGTGTGTGTGTGACAGGGATAGAGAAGCAATTATAAATGCCCATGAGGAGAGTACAGGGTGTGTCAGGGCAGTGGGTTCACCTGTGGGGGGTGTGAGGCATGGTGGGAATCCGGCTGGAGAGGTGGGTCAGGGTCAGCCCATGGAGGTCCTTGGAGGGTGGACTTTAATCTGACAGAAACCTTGTTTGGAAGGAAGTGATGAGATCAGGGTGTGATTCCAGGGCTCTTTCAATGGAAGGGACCATAGAGAAGCATCTGCTAGTCTGATGTGTAATGCATCAGGGAACTCTGGTTATGGGGTGCAGGATGGATTATTGACATGCACAACAGTCTCCTCAGTCTGCAACTCTGAGCTACTGGAGGACACACTGAACCCCCAAAAGCTACTGTTTGGTATTACGCTACTAATGACATAAAAGTCTAAAATAATAATGCCTTAAGGTTTATTTGTTCTCACATTCTGAAAGTTCAGGGGTAGGCAGTTTAGAGATGATATGGTATTCTGTGGCACTGGAGATCCAGATGCTTCCGGCTCGTGGGTCTGCAGTGCATGCCTTTTATTCTCAACAGCTTCTCATGGTCCACGACAGCTGTTGCAACTCCGGCCTTCACATTCCCATTCCAGGCAACAGGAAGGAGGAAGGGATGAAGCAGGAAGAGTATGGAAGACTAAACAGGGCCATCAATTCCTTGACACTTTTTCCATTGACAAGTGGAGGCTATGTCTCCTCCTCTTGAATCTGTCTGTGACTATTTGGTTCACTGGAAGATGGCAGAAGTGATGTTATACCAGTTTCTAAGCTCAAGTCTTAAGAAAATGGCAGCTTCCACACTCTTTAGGAACATTCTCTCTGGAAACCATGAGGTTCCGCATGATGCACCTGACCACCCTTCCAGCCATCCCCATTAAAGTGCCTGGGATGTGCATGAAGCCATCTTGGCCCTTGTAGACCAGCCTATCCATCATCTATCACCAAGTGACCTCAGTGGAGGAAAAAATCGTATCACCTCTTTGAGCCCTAACCAAGTTTCTGACCCAGAAAATTGTGAAAAACAGTAAAAATGACTGGGATTTTAAACCACTAAGTAATGGAATTTGGAACATTAAGCTTTGCAGCAAGCTTCAAAAATTTGAAGAGAATTTGCTAGATGGAAGTAGATTGCTGCCATAACAGAAACACATAGCCTTGGTTTTGAGATGTGGCACTGGGCAAAAGCTGAGAGGACCTTATGAAGATTGTTTTTTGTTTTTTTGTTTTGAGACAGGGTCTCACTCTGTTTCCCAGACTGGCATGCAGTGGTGTGATCTTGGCTCAGTGCAACCACCATCTCCCAGGTTCAAGCAATTCGCCTGCCTCAGCCTCCCAAGTAGCTGGGATTACAGGCGTGTGCCACTACTACCTGGCTAACTTTTTTTTTGTATTTTTAGTACAGACAGGGTTTTACCATGTTGCCCAGGCTGGTCTCAAACTCCTGACTTCAGATGATCCACCTGCCTCTGCCTCCCAAAGTGCTAGGATTACAGGTGTGAGCCACCATGCCTGGCCAAAGATTACTAATAAAAGCTGGAAGGACTCTGTTGATGAGAGCTTAGAGGAGAGTGAGGAAAACATTACTGGAGGCTGAACAGAAAGCTTGAACACACTGTCACCTGTGGTAAACTGGAAAGCAGGAAAGTACCTGATGAACTCAGGGATCTTTGGAGAAGAATCCAGGCAGAGATAGAAGACACTACTGGCTTCTCATAGCTGCCTATGATAAGCTATAGGAAGAAAGAGTGAACTAAGGAAAGAACTACCAGGGTGCAGAGCTGAGCTCAGAGGGAGTGCAAAGGAGCCAAGACCTTCTGGGTGTGATAACAAACCTGTTTCTCATCTCCATTCCCTCTCAGCAAAAGTGTCACAGTAAGAAATGGCTTCAGAAGAAAGATCAAATATTTGCACAGAATGACCTTGGAGTGAAGATTTCATTGAGCATGACTGTAAGACTTAATAACTGCCAAAATATTTAAGGACATGATATGCCTGGATATTGGAACGTGGGGGCTTCTAAGAGTCTTAAAGTCATGCTTTGTAGACTTTCTCAGACAATACAGCTTTAAAGAATTTTAATAGCATTGCTCACAATAGCTTTGCCTATTGCTAAAGGTGGAGAAAGATCTGACATGGAAAGAAATGTGACTTTTGTTTAATGGAATTGACCACTGATTGGTATATGGGTAACCCACAGAGTTTTTAAGGGAATTGTATCAGCTTGGACTAAAAGGATAAATGTAGTACAAAATGAATTTTATCCCGCTGGAATGTTGAGCCTTTTATTCCCAACGGCTTTTCATGGTCCAAGATGGCTGCTGCAACTCCAGTCTTCACATTCCCATTTCAGGCAACAAGAAGGAAGAAGGATGAAGCAGAAGGACTATGGAAGACTAAAGAGAGCCATCAATTCCTTGACACTTTTTCTACTGACAAGAGGAGTCTATGTCCCCTCCTCTTGAATCTGTGACTACTTCGTCCACTGGAAGATGGCAGAAGTGATGTTATACCAGTTTCCAAGCTCAAGTCTTAAGAAAATAGCAGCTTCCACACTCTTTAGGAACATTCTTTCTGGAAGCCATGAGCTGCCATGTGAGGCGCCTGACCACACAGCTAACAACCTTCCAGCAGGAATCCAGCTCAGCTGGGAACAGTCTGAGAAGGTTACTTCCCTGTGAACACTTCTTATTTCTTATTTCAGCTGCCATTTCTTATGAAGAAACAGTCAGGAGCCACTGGGAGTCACTCCCAGAAAGCAAGATTTTGCTTTAATCAAGGAACTGGAGACATGGGCTGACCGGATTTCCAAATTGCTATGGACTAATCACGGCTAATACCTCCTCTCCCTGTCCCTTTTGAATAGACAGTGTTAATTGGAGTTTCCCTATCCAGATATCACCCTTGTAGTTAAATGGAGTGTGGGGTGGCAGGGACATGTCATTATTTACCTACCTCATGGGTCTTCAGAACAGGCAGAACCAGACTTGAGGAGCTGCTCCTGAAGAAACACACCCAGATGGACCTGAACCTGCTTTAGGAAATAAGATCCTGGACCTTGAGCCTGAGCCTGAAGCTGTAATGGGAAGAGACTTGGAAAGGAGAGAGAGTGTTTGTATTTCATATGTGGAAATAATGTAAATAATTTTCCGTTATTGACAGAGAGTGGCCTTGGTGGATTAAACAGAAGAGTGAGTTCTCTGACACTCACCCACTATGCTCGGGGTGTGGATCCCAAACTAACTGGATTTGATGGGGTTGCATTTGAGGCGACTTTATAGCCCAGTTTAAATGCAAATGAAAGCATTATAGGTTAATCCTTGAGGTCTATTGATAATCTAGAACTTCAGTTCTAGAAAACCCAAGCTGGCTCTGAGAGTCATAAGTCAACAACGTTGCATACAAAAGAGAGAGAGAGAGAATCACCAAATAGAAGAGTGACTGATGGACTTCACTGTGGTGTGAAGGTAAAATATAAAATGAAATCTTAAAAAAAAAAAAAAAAAAAAGGAGTGACCAAACCCCAGCTCTGTGCGTGCCCAGCTCGGCTTTCCACTGGGGCTCCAGGAGGTGCTGCTCACTGGGGAAAGTGACTCAACCTAATAGACCCAGATGTGATTCTTGAGGAGCCACAAGTCCAGCAGCAGGGGCTTGAGAGCTGCAGGCAGGAAGCAGAGAGCTGGGGAGCAGGTAATGAAATGGGGCTCCTGCTATGGGCTGGGTTTCCAGCCCCTGAGCTCTTCCCATGGGAGGCCACATGTGAAGCACCATATAGAGGTTGGCCCGGGGCTGGGGACCTTTGTGTGACCCTGCCTCAAAGTCCTGCCAGAAATTTGGTTATTTGTTTAAACTCTTCTTTTAAGTAACTGAACTAAATGGATTCTATTGCACACAATCATAATTGCTTCAAGTTAAACAATAAACACGTTTTACTGCTTTTCTACAGCCTAGGTGTTATAAAGAAAGTAAAGCAAAGGGTGCCAATTTAAGTGCCTGGAACTAAGGTTCCTTATGGGGACAAAAGCTGGAGCTGTCAAATACGCAGACGCGAGTGGTGGCTGTTTTTCCCTATTGTGGAAGTGTGACAGCCCAGGACTGCGGCCACAAAGGGAGGATGGAGGAGAACGAGGAGGCAGGAGAGCTGTTCCTGCTAGTGAGTGGTCACATTAAGAATTGGCCCACAAGTCTAGTCTTTATTTTGTCTTCATAATTTTTTCCTAAAATGAACAAATGCCCTGCTATAGAAATGTCAAGCATTTTCCAAATGACATTTCAGGTGGAGTCCATTGAACTGCATTTCTGAGAAAGCACTTAAAACTGAACTTCAGAAGCAGATGTCAGCCTTTTGGATCCTCCTAACATGATTAAAGGTGCAGGTGGCAGCTATCGCTGGGGAGGGGACAGGGCGGGAGCTGGCACAGGCCAGGAGGCAACACGGTTCATCATTCCCCCTAAAATAACCAGCACAGTTAAGGAAGCTGGGGAAAGAAGGACCATAAACTTGAAAACACACATTTTTACTTAAAATTAGGTGTGAGCTCCCATTATAACAGGTAAACAAATAATCCCAGGCTGCCACTGCTCAAGAACCTTCCCTCCCTCTGCCAGCTCGGTGCTGATGAAGCAATGACCCTCTTGGGCTATGGCAGATGAGCCCATGTCTGCCACTCTCCCTTGGGTTGGTCTCCCAAATCTGGATGATGTCCAGGGACCTCAAGCTCCGATCATTCTCTCTGGATCACTGGGTCTCAGACAGAATGTGTGGTGGAGCCCCGAAACGGTCACTTGTCACCTTGGGTTGGGGAAGACCCAGGGTCCCAGCCTCCTGGTGTCTCTGCTCACATTTTAACCCTGGCTGCCTCCATGGGCTGTCCTGTCCCCTGACAGTGCTACCGGCAGGGTGCACATCGTGCCTGGAACAAGGGGCCACTCTGTAGATCCCGTTTCAGGAAGAAACGTGGCCTCTCCCCTAATTGTAGGGGTAGAAGCAGAAAAGCAACCACAGGCCTTTTGTTTGCCAACAGAAAGGCTGAAGTTTGGTTCTCCCTGGCTGCATTTCAAAGAAGTCTAAAAAAAAAAAAAAAAAACCCTCATTTTGCCTAAGTGCTGCCTTCACATTGTGAACATGGACACTTTTATTTGTCTCTGCCCACTGGTTTCTCCACCCCACCTGCTTCTGAGGTGGTCGAATGGGAAAATTACTCATGTCCTGCTAATCAGTTCCAGGGTCAGGCACAGGACGGTGTACAGGGCCAGTTACCGCAAGGGCTGATGAGCGCTTTATGACATGCTCCTCCCCGACAGGGCCATGAACTTGGGGCCGCTCTTGGCTTCCAGTTAGGGCCTGGGCTGCAGCTGAGTGCCCACTGGGGAGCTCTGAGTCTGGGCTCACTTGGGGCTCATTTGAATGAGAGTCCCTAGAATAGCTTTCTACTTAGCCCTGCAATTGGTGGCCGGGGTCTGATCTGGGGAAGGAAGAAGCCATTTCTCACTACCCCCATCAGATGCTGGTGAGCACAGCAGGACCACGGGGTGGTACATGACTCAGCTGGATTATATGTTCAAAGGAGTATTTGATTTATTAAAGTTTGAAAATGTAAAAACCTAGTCTTTCTTATGCTTTTAAGTCGAGCTAACAATAAATCTAGCAAATGACAGCATTCATTTTCAGCTTCAACTGTTTGATCCCATTTTGAGCTGTCATCTCACCCAGCTGGTCCATTTAAGGGCTTGGAAGCCTTCGTGGCTCCTACCTAGTATTCTTAGCTTTCTCTGCAGTTTGGTCCAAGTGGCAACTCGCCTCTCTGTCTCCCTTTCCGGTCGAATGCCTCATCATCGTAGGGGAAGATAAATGGCTTAGGAAACGCTCAGGGTTCAAACGCGAAGTTATCTCAGTTGTAAATATTGAGGCTTGGTTCTCAGTAATTTCCAGTTGCCGTGTGTGCTTTGACTACGTGGCAGATGAGTCCAGGGAAAGGTGTTTCTTTCACCATGCCGGGCAGAACGTTTCTGGGAGAGCTCCTCTCTGTCTGTCTGTGTCTCTCCTCTTGGCTCCCTCTTCATCTGGAAGGCAGGTTAAGGTGGGCCACAGACACTGCACACTTTGTTCTTGGAAGTCCCACAGCCCATCCAGGCACCCAAGTCTGTCCATGGCAGAGCTGACATCAGGGTCCAGCTCTGCTCTAGGTGGCCCCAGTCTCATCTCAGGCCTGGGTGCAAAGTGACTTGGCCCACTCACCTGGTGCTCCTCTGTCTTCTACTTCTGAGCCTCCCCATCTTGACCCTGACTCAGAGCTGTCATTTGGAACTTATCATCAGCACACAGCTAGTCTTTTAGGATTCCTCCAGTCACATATTATATATTTTTGTATTGACAGATGCTTCCATGAAAGGTAATTTTTTCGGGTATAACTTGGAAGAGAAATTTATTGCTGGAAAATTGGGAAAACTTCCAACTTTAAACATACACACACACACACACACACACACACTTCATGAACTGTTTCAATAATAGATGATTAAAGAAGTCTATGGAGTATTCCTAATGAGCCCCTTCTATATTGTCTAGGAGCCGTGATCGTTAAAACGATCTGGGGGAATTGAATTATAAATTAAAGGTGTCCAGGGTGTCCCTGACCATTTACGGGCCTGAACCCCACTAATAACACAGGGCTGGGGCTGAGTGGCCTTTATCCAGCTTGTTGAAAACCAGTAGTTGTGTAAGACTCTGACTAGTTAATTTGAAAGCTGCCCTTTGAGATCGATATATTTAATTTCAAGACCTTAATTCATGAGAAAGTTTATTCAATGAGGAACAGGTACGGGCCACTGAGCAGACCAAAGAGAAGTGTCCACCAGTCCACCAGGCCCACTGCACCAACGCTGCGTCTTTGACAGCTCCGGGGCTGGGCGCATCATGGCTACAAGAAAACGCGTGACCGCTTCCCTGTTTGGTTTGGTTTGTGTTGTGTGTCAAGGCGCAGGGGTTTCTGCTTTCACTCAAGTTGATTTATTTTCCTTTTCCTTGGTAATTGTGAAAAAACAAAATAAAACCTCCTGTGAGCCTTTAGGAACCTCTGGAAAAGTCCCTTTGCTGTGAACCGCTGAATCTGAGAAGAGTTTTGAGCAGGGCTGGAAACCATTTTTCTGCAACCTTTTCTTTCCTGGGGTGTATCTGCGTGCACACAGGCTCCCCACGAGGCAGAGTCTGTCCCTGGATGGAAGGCAAAATGCACCACACCAGAGTGAGTTTGTGTTGGCAGGAGGCATGAGAAAACCTTGCTGATGATGGCAGGGGAGGACGGCGACACCAAAATGGGAACAAAATCCTCCTCATTACCTCTAATTACAAAGAGGAAAAAGTCATTGAAAATAAGAAGTTTAAAATGTCTTAATATAAGCGTCACATATAATCCAAAGCTACCAAAGGCCACGTGTTTGGGGGAAGTTTCTGGTGGTTAACCCCACTTCAGGGGGATTTAACGTGGTTGTGGTGAGGATTTGGTTCCAGATATGTGTCCTACCAACCTGGGTGGGTGTTCCCTTTGGTGGAGCCTCTTAAAAAACAAGGGAGTGGCCGGGTGCAGTGGCTCACACCTGTAATCCCAGCACTTTGGGAGGCCGAGGTGGCCAGATCACCCAAGGTCAGGAGTTCAAAACCAGCCTGGCCAACATCTTGAAACTTCATCTCTACAAATATACAAAAATTAGCCAGGTGCGGTGGCAGGCGCCCGTAATCCCAGCTACTTGGGACGCTGAAGCAGGAGAATCTCTTGAACCCGGGAGCTGGAGGTTGCAGTGAGTTGAGATTGCGCCACTGTATTCCCATCTAGGCGACAGAGCAAGACTCCATCTCAAAAAAAAAAAAAAAGGGAGTAGCTGGATGCAGTGGCTCCTTGCCTGTAATCCCAGCACATTGGGAGGCCAAAGCAGGAGGAATGCTTGAGCCCAGGAGTTCCAGATTGGCCTGAGTAAGGTGGCAAAACCCGGGCTGTACAAAAACCATAAAAATTAGCCAGGCATGGTGGTGCACACCTGTAGGTCCAGCTACTTGGGAGGCTGAAGTGGGAGAGTTACTTGAGCGAGGAGGTTAAGGCTGCAATTAGCCACGATTGTACCTCTGTATTCCAGCCTGGGTGACAAAGAAAGACCCTGTCTCAAAACAAAACAAAAACAACAAATGATGGAGAGTTTTTACTAGGGTTGGTCTGATCAGGGTAGACACTGTGCCTTCAGCCTCCCTGTCTGGCTCACTGCCAGCATGTTTTTGGCTCTCCGGTCTGACTCCATCAGCGACCCCCATGGATACCCAGCCTCCTTCTGGGGCTCAGATCCTAATGCCTGTCGGACGTTGGATGCTGCCCTAGCGGGATGGCCTTGCAGGCTCCTTCTCTCTGCAGAGCTTTCTGGGTCTGCTTGGGCCATGGAAGGCATGCAAAGCCCTTGTGATGTGAGGGAGATTATGGCTCAGAATCTTCCAGACACTGAACTCTGCATGGCTCCCCGAGTGCAGAAATTTACGATTTCTTTAGAATTCCTATCTTTTGTTTTTCTACATTAGTACAGTTGCACAGCCCTCAGCCAGACCTTGAGAAGGCGGGAAGTGATGGAAGAAAGCTCTTCCATGGAAGCTGTGTGTACTACAGGAGGTCCTTGAGGTTAATAAATGTCACTCCACATCAGCATGTACCTCTTAGGCAGGTAGGAGAGATCTAAATGGTCCCTTGGCCCTCTCATTTCAGTGTCTATGACATCACCTTGACCACCCCAGAACTCTCATCTTCCAAGTCCTCCCTTGTCTGTTGTCATAGCTAGCTGTCTTAGTGGGCTCCTATAACAAAATACAGAAGGCTGGATGGCTTGTAAACAACACAACTGGCCTGCATGGTGGCTCATGCCAGTAATCCCAGCACTTTGGGAGGCCAAGGTGGGAGGATCACTTGAGGTCAGGAGTTTGAGACCAGCCTGGCCAACATGGACAAACCCCGTCTCTACCAAAAAATACAAAAATTAGCTGGGTGTGGCGGTATGCACCTGTAGTCCTAGCTACTGGGGAAGCTGAGGGGGGAGGATAGCTTGAACCTGGGAGGTGGAGGTTATCGTGAGCTGAGATTGTACCACTGCACTCCAGCCTGGGTAACAGAGTGAGATCCTGTCTCAAAAACAAAGCAAAACAAAACACACACATACACACACACACACACACACACATACACCACACCACATACACACACACACACAATTTATTTCTCATGATTTTGGAGCCTGGGAAGTCCTGATCAAGGCCCCAGCAGACTCTATGTCTGGTGAGAGTTTGCTCTCTGGTTCATTGACAGCTACTGCCTTCTTGTTGGGTCCTCACATGGTGGAAAGGATGAGGCAACACTCTTTTTATAAGAGAACTGATATAGTTTGTCCCCTCCAAACCTCACATCCAAATGTGATCCCCAGTGTTGAAGGTAGGGCCTGGTTGGCAGTGATAGGTCCTAGGAGCAGATCCCTCATGAATCACTTAGTGCCCTCCTTGCAGTAATGAGTGAGTCCTTGTTCTATTGCTTCATGCAAGAGTTGGTTGTTTAAAAGAGTCTGGCGCCTCCTCCCCGCTCTCTCGCTCCCTCTCTAGCTGTGTGACACACCGGCTCCTCCCACGCCTTTCATCATGATTGGAAGCTTCCTGAGGCCTCACCAGAAGCAGACACCACCACGATGCTTCTCATACAATCTGCAAAGCTATGGGCCCAAATCAACCTCTTTTTTTTTTTTTGGAGACGGAGTCTTGCTCTGTTGCTCAGGTTGGAGTGCCAGGGTGCGATCTAGGCTCACTACAACCTCTGCCTCCCGGGTTCAAGTGATTCTCCTGCCTCAGCTTCCTGAGCAGCTGGGATTATGGGCATGTGTCACCATTCCTAGCGAATTTTTGTATTTTTAGTTGAGACGGTGTTTCACCATATTGCTCAGGCTGGTCTGGAACTCCTGACCTCAGGTGATCTACCACTTTATAAATTATCTAGCCTCAGGTATTCCATTATAGCAGCGCATATAGATGGATACAGACCAAATCTCTTTCATGAGGTTTCTGTTCTCATGACCCAGTCCCCTCCCAAAGTCTCCCCTTCCTAATACCATCCTCTTGGGGGTTGAATGTCAGCATTTGAAGTTTGGGGAGACACAGTCATTCAGACCATGGTGCTACCACTTGGACAGTTTTCTCATGGGATCTGGCACGGTCTGGGGACTGTCATATCTTTCTATGAGACCACGTCCTGCCCATTTTTTGTTGTTCCCTCACTTTCGCTTCTCAACCTCATAAGACCTGGTCCAGTCTTCTGCATACCCCCTTCTAGAAAGCATTTAAGGTGATTCCTAAGATATAGAAAATAGAGTGAGATGAGATAAATAATTTTCAGATTAAATAAATTCTAGTTCTTTCTAGATCTGAGAACCTGAGAGTTGTTGCCTACAAGATGCCTTCTACATAGAAATACACACATGAGGCTGGGTGCAGGGGCTGACGCCTGTAACCCCAAAACTTTGGGAGGCTGAGGCAGGTGGATCACTTTAGGTCAGCAGTTCAAGACCAAATTGGCCAACAAGGTGAAACCCTGTCTCTACCAAAAAAATACAAGAATTACATGAGTGTGGTGGCAGGCCCCTGTAGTCCCAGCTATTCAGGAGCCTGAGGCAGGAGAATCACTTGAACCTGGGAGGCAGAGCCTGCAGTGAGCCAAGATTGCACCACTGTACTCCAGCCTGGGCGACACAGCAAGACTTTCCATCTAAAGAAAAATATTAAAAAAAAAACAACAACACACACACACAAAAAAAACAAGAAAGAAATACACACACGAGTGCATCAAAATCTCAGAAATCACCACTAAATAATTTCTCCATGTAGCCCCAAACCACCTGTTCCCCAAAAACGATTGAAATAAAAAATTTTAAAAATGCAATTAACAGAACAGCATCAGGGTTTGAGATGATTGATTCTGATGTTGAAAGAAGCTCTACCGTGGGTAAAATGCTATCAGGCAGCATCACATACTACAGGGAGAACTTTCACGAAAGGAAGAGTCAATTGATGTGGCAAACTTCATTATTGTCTCATTTTAAGAAATTGCCACAGCCACCCCAAACTTCAGTAGCCACCACCCTGATTACTCAGCAGCCATCAACATCGAGACAAGACATCCCCACCAGAAAGAAGATTACAACTTGCTGAAGGATCAGATGATTGTGAGCATTTTTAGCAATAAAGAAGATCCAAGGTCTGGCACTGCACACTTGGTTATATGGAGATGCTTGTTTTTCTCCAGTTTCATACATGCGGATCTTTTTCACTCACTGGATTATTTATATAGCACTTAGAGAGGTGTCCCGAGCTACATTTGCGTCCATCATTGGGCACACCAGAACTTGGGCCTACAGAAGGTGTGCAATCCAACCTTTAGCCTGATGGAAGCCCTGTCTTGAAAATAAAAGTTGCCCAGAAAGGTTACGGGAAATACTAGAATGTTTTCATTACTCACTCCCTTGCTGCATGTCCTTAAGTCTTTTAAAATGTTTGTAGTGTTTTATGGAATATCCAATTTCTGCACCAGTTAGGGATCTGGATTTCAAGTGCAGAAACTAACTCTGGTGAGTTTATAAAGAAAAGACATTTAATGGGAAGATGTGAGGTGCCTGACAGCATCTGTGGGAGGCGTTGAGAGCCACACTCTGGAAATAAGCAGCAATGAGGGGCTGGGGGAGCAAGTTCACTCCACAGGTACTTGGTCCTGTTGCAGGTGTTCATTTCCACTAGCCAGTCCTTGTCGTAGGCATCCTGGAGTCACAAAACTGCCATTTCCACAGCACTCTCTCAACCGGCTCAGTGGTGGGGCTCACCCCTTCAATAGTTAAACCTGGGGCTTCAGTCAATGCCTTCAGAAGCAAACTTAGTGGCCGGGCACGGTGGCTCACGCCTGTAATCCCAGCACTCTGAAAGGCCAAAGTGCTGGGATTACAGTCATGAGCCACTGAGCCCCGCCTCAAAGAGCACAGATATAGTTTCTTCTTTTACTTTTTCTTTTTCTTTTTTTGAGACGAAGTCTCGCTGTGTCACTAGTCTGGGGTACAGTGGCATGATCTCAGCTCACTGTAACCTCCATCTCCCAGGCTCAAGCCTCAGCCTCCTAAGTAGGTAGGACTACAAGTACGTGCCACCACGTCTGGCTAATTTTTGTATTTTCAGTAGAGATGGGGTTTCACCATGTTGGCCATGCTGGTCTCGAATTCCTGACCTCAGGTAATCTGCCTGCCTCTGCCTCCCAAAGTGCTGGGATTACAGACATGAGCCATTGCACCCGGCATAGATATAGTTTCTAAGGGAGTAGTAGCATCATAGGCAAGCAGGAACCATGGTTCTCTGTTAAAGGCCGTGGAGTAGCCATCCCTGGCTGTAATGTCTAGACCCACCACTGCTTCAAATCGGTGATAAAGGAAAAGGTGGGTTTGATTGCTTGAACCCATCCATGCTAACTTGGGCAAAGAGGTCCCATGATCTGAGTTTCTTGGTCCTCAGTGAAGTGGATTGAGGCACGGTCTGGGCCTGTTCACTCAGATAGAAACTTTTCATACTGAGTTGTGTCCAGTGAGTGACCAACTGAAACCCCCCAAAGATTCAAGTCTGAGTATTTGATACAGCAATTACTTGCACGGCATTGCTTAGAAGTTTTTTGCAGCTAAATGATGGACTGAAGTGTTTTGTTGAGTCTTTGCTGAATTTACAAGGCATTGCTTAGAAATTATCCTAACAAAATTCCACCAGTTCTGAAGACACATTTATTTGTCTGCTACTAAGTACTAACAATTCAAACAACGTTCACAGTAGTTTATTTGTTGTTACTCAACTTCTTCATTTCTGGGGAAATGGTGAGTCAAGTACTATCCAAGGGAAAGTTAGTATATGTTAACGCATCACTGTAGAAAGATGCTTATTGGTCAAATGGATCACAACCAAATTTAGAGAGTCTCAGAAAGAGATGACCCGAAAGGGAATGATATAGTTAGGCTTTGTGTCCCCACCCAAATCTCATCTTGAATTATAATCCCCATAATCCTGGTAATCCCCACGTGTCAAGGGATAGACCAGCTGAAGGTAACTGGATCATGGGGACAGTTTCCCCCATGCCGCTCTCGTGACAGTGAGTGAGATCCCATGAGGTCTGATGGTTTTATAAGGGGCTCCCCCCCATTTGCTCGGGACTTCTTCCTGCCGCCTTGAGAAGAAGGTACCTTGCTTCCCCTTTGCTTTCTGCCATGATTGTAAGTTTCCTGAGGCCTCCGCAGCCATGCTGAACTATGAGTCAATTAAACCTCTTTCCTTTATAAATTGCCCAGTCTCAAGCAGTTCTTTATAGCAGTATAAAGATGGATTAATACAGGGACCTTAGAGATCATCCACTCCAACGTCTTCATTTAAGAGGATACTGAGTGGCTCACACCCATAATCCCAGCACTTTGGGAGTGCAAAGTGGGAAGATCAATTGACACCAGGAGTTTGAGAGCAGCCTTGGCAACATAGTGAGACACCATCTTTACAAAACAAAAAAAATCTTAAAATTAGCCAAGCATGGGGGTGTGCACATGTGGTCCCAGCTACTCGGGTGGCTGAAGCAAGACGATCACTTGAGCCCAGGATGTCAAGGCTGCAGTGAGCTGTGGTCACACCACTGCACTCCAGCTGAGCAATGGAGCAAGACCCTGTCTCAAAAGAAAAAAAAAGATAAAAAGAGGAAGTTGAGGTAACGCTACTTACTGGCCTTTGCTGGACTGGAACTTAGATTCGTCACTTCTTAGAACTCTAAGACTGTTGGTGTAGGTTCTGGCCAAGGTAACTGGGAAATTAATAACATGAGCAGCCTCTTTGAAGCCTAGAGCCTGGAGAGTTCTCAAGCCTTTCTGACGGCTCTGTGCTTTCTTCCCTTTAGACTCGCTGTTTGCTTTACCAATTGCCTTCTTCCATAATGCGCTAATGCTGCCTTCATTTTGAGGAGTCCCACAGGGCTCTCGACTTGGCTGGGCCCTCTTGGTGTACAGTCAGATTTCTGCATCTGGCAAAAACCCACCTGCTGTCTGTGCTGGTTCCCAAGTGCCCTAGCATTAGGAGGGAGGAGTTCTTCCCCCAAAGTGGGATAGAGGCAGTCAGTGACCAGCCCTGCACAGCTGGGATTCATTCAGCAGGAGCCTGAGGCGGGTGGGCCCCACCCTAAGTGGAAACTTGTTCTCTGTCAAATACAAGCCAATGGCATCTGCCCCACACCTTCTTTACACGAAATGTTCTCTCGGTTTCTTTGGAAAGTAACTTTACATTAGCCCATCCAAGCTGAGGCAAGGAGTTGAAATCTTAGGATAGGCCCACTGGGAAGCAGAAACAAAAATTAAACAGCTCAAGATATTATCCTTTTTGTCCATTCCAACGCTGATTACACGGCCTCCAGCTGGAATGTGGAGCATGAACCATGTGGCACAGACTCAACAGCTGGAATTTATAAATGGACCCCATATTAACCCATTGATTCCAGGAGCTGGGATTTCCTGAACCCAAAGCAGTAATTTTGCAATTTTTTTACCTTTCCTTTCCATCTTTTAAGGAAGCAGGGAATGTGTGTGGGCAGAGAGGTCGATCTGGGTAGCAACAGATTACCTTTCCATGTGCTTTGTGAGTGAACGTAGGAGCTGGGAGAGAAAGAAAAATGAAATTAGAACAGCCCACTTGTGTATTGTTCCTGGCTCACAGAAGGAGGCCTCTGTGGTCCTAATTTTGCTTCTAGCCTTTGGAAAACAAAACCCTGAATAACACCGACCCTCATCATCCCTCCTGGAAGGGATGAAATAGACAGGGGGATCTTGGCCTGGAGAAGTGATATTCCCTATCTCCCAGGAGGGGCACAAGGATGGAGGTACCAGGAGAGTGAAGTTCCGCTTTCAGATGGGCCCAGCACAGGCCACAGCAGAGGAACAAGAGACAGTGGGTGCATGGGCTGGGAGTGAGCTGTAGGGCTGGGTGTTAGAATAGTCCAGAACATAGCAGGTGGACTTCTAATCACCTGTCTCCGTCGGCCTAATGTTCCTCTTGCCCCCTCTTTGGAGAGCTGTGTGGAGCTCATCCCAGGAACTTGCTGATGGTGGGAATATAAAAGGAAACTAAACTTCGGCAAGGTGGAAAGTGAATTCCCACCCTCACCAGTTAATCTGCTTCCACATCTGCTAAACAGCTATAGCACCCCTGGCTCATGGGGCCCCGGGGTGGGTAAGTGAGGGAACACACCAGACACTCCCAACCCAGTGTGGGCACGGGGTCCAGGTCATGGCAGTGCCCATAGCCAGGAAGGAACATGTGCATCTCCAGCCGAAATTTCCCTACTAAAGCTCCCATAAGGTACACACAGGTTAGTAAAATGGCTGGTGAACAATCCCACGGGCATTTCTCAGCAAGTTGCGAATATGGCTCGGAGCTCCATGGGCAGAGTCCTGTGCACACAGACACTTGTGTTGCCTCCTTTGGCTTCCCTGTGGCTTTCCTGGCCACTCTACCTCACCTCCTGTGGATCCCTGTCCTGGTCCAGGAGGTCCAAAGCCTCTGTTTTCAGCAAGCTCACCAGCTAAAAGGGACTGCCTGTGAGACACTGGTGACACCCCTCCAAAGCCCAGAAGAGCAGGTGAGGCACCCAGGATTTGACAGGTTATAGCAGGGGCCACAGTACTGGCCTTGTGGAGTAACAGGGTCGGGGAGGAGTGGTTCTCTCGCAAAGGATGGGGTTCTAGACATTTCTCTGGGGTCTTAGGGTTGCAGTGCCCACATGTGTGAGAGGTCACAGCTATCTGGAGATAAGGACCAAGGGGAATGTGGTGACCCCATCTTCTGGCTGCAAGTCTGGGATAAGGAGGAAGGAGAACTGCAAATTCCCTGGGGAGGGTGTGCTATCAGGGCCAATGAGTTTAAAGACCATTTCCTCTGAAACAGGAGCCCTGGGGTGCTGATATGGAGGAGGACAGAGAGGAGAAAGAAGAACGTGCTGCCATATTTTATCTTCTGTACATTTATGCCCTGGGCAGCCCAGGGAGCAGATGGGAAACCCGTCTTTAAAAAAAATGTGAATAAGAAAAGGAGTCTTAAAAAAAATGTGAATAAGAAAAGGAAGGCAGGAAATCTAATGCTCTTGCCCTTAGATCTGTCTTTCATTTGCTTATAAGCACCTTAAAGACAACCCAGATTTCTTTAGAAGACCAGGATGATATATAAAGAGGTAGAAAAGCAGGCAGGAAACTAGCAGGCTTGCCAATGACACAGAGGAAATCAGAGGTTGTCGCCACTGTTGGGGGCTTTGCTCCAATCCTGCAGGGATGGACTCCATCTCTCTGTGGGGACACGAGACAGCACAGAGGAGACCCCCCATAAGATGAAAGGCTGGCCGCACCACTGACACCCAAATGTCCATAAATTAGACACCGGGCCCACACCCTCATCACCAGGCTTAGCGCATGGCTTCAGGTAAAGCCTGTGAACTTGACACCAGCACTGTTTGGAGAACTGCTCTGATCATGAATACAAAGGAAAGGTAGAGAATATTGAATTTCTGATTAAGCCACTGCTAGATGCTTCCAGGCCCGCTCTGATTTCTCATGGGCCACGGATCATTTTTATGACTGCTGAATAAATGATTATAATCTCCATCACATTGCTTCTGCAAAAAAGGGCTCAGCCTGCAGCGAGTCTAGCCCCATCCTGCAGTGAGCAGGAGGTGGGAGGTGGGCTGGGTGCTGGGAGGTGGGCTGGGTGCTGCAGGCGCTTTGTGCTCCGTGGTGGCTCCAGGGCTTCCCGACAAAGCCAGACCAGGGAACGCTGTGGATGCAGGCAGCCAGGGCCTTGACTTCTTTCTGGCCTGGCTGGGGTGGGCAGGGTCTGACTGAACAGGTAGAGGGGTGATGACCACCGTGCTGCTCTGTGTGGTCTGTAATTGGCATTGAGCCTGCCTATCAGAGACAGCTCTGCCCACGCCTCCCAGTCCCACAGAGGAAGGCGCAGCCACCAAATCGGTTCTGGGAGGAGGAAACAAAAAGCTCTAGTCTGTACCAAGGAATCGCCCATTTTTTCCTTAGCAGAAGCCAGGCTCTCTTCCTAGCAAGCGTCCAATCAATCTCTGAGGCCGCCTGCAGGGCTAAGAGGCAGGGCCTCATTTGAGTTGCGTTTGGAGTGATAAGGGACTGCTTGCTGTTTGATAAGCGGATGGGCAGGCACCTTCCTAAATGGGCGTCTGTCACAGCATATTCCGGTCCTGCTGTCCCTCCGGTGCTGTCACTAGACCCAAAGGCAGCAGAAGCCGCCGGCTGCCCGCTGGGACCGGATAATGCCGGCACTGTGCTGCAGTCGCATTTAATTTTCGTGAGCTGTCACATCTCATGGGTCCTCAGCCTTGGGAAGGTTCTGCTTCCTGGAGAAGATCTCAGCCTGGCCTCCACAGTCCCCCTTCTGGGCAACAAATGGGTCCAGCTCCTGACTCCTTCTTGGAGCTGACAGCTCGCTGGCGGAAGTCAGAGGAGGGACTGCCAGCCCATAGGCTCACTGTGCCTTCCTCAGTCTACAATTTCATCTGCAGAATGACTAAGGGGCAGCCTGAAACGAAGAAAAGACCCAGGAAGGGGCTTTTAAAAGCCGACACAAGCTCCATGGGCCTTGGCACTGTCTTCCAGAAAGCAGAGCTTCCTGGTCCCTGTTCCCCCTTCCCGCCCTGCAGTTTTCTTCCTCTGGTCTTGTTATCTCTGTTCATCGCCAAGGCACTTTTCGTTGGATGTGACTTCATCGTGGACATAAGGCTCTGTCAATTCGTCAAGTGGGATCCAAGCCAAATAGTTTTCTGATCAACTGCATCCTCCAGCTGGCTCTGACCGGGCCTGTCACAAACAGGCGTTTCTTTCCCCTCGCGCAGCTCCAGCTCCCTGTCCGAGCCTGCAGCCCCCTCTGCTGGTGGCCTGTCTCTATGACACGCAGGAAGTGCGTGCCCGTCGGGGCATCTGTACCTATTACAGGAGATGTAATCTCAGAGGTTTAATGCACATTTTTTTCTTGGCACTCTGAAATAACTGATGATAGAAAATAAATACGGAGAATTTGTCCAGCTGGTCCTACTTCACTTCCTAACACTTGCTTTCCTAAGCTGAGCTACCAACGTTTGAGCAGCCTGGGTCTGCGAGCCACTTCTGTGCGCTGGCGGTTTAGAGGCATCCTCAGCAAAGAGGAACCGCTCACCTGGGCTTTGCACGGGGTGCAACTTCTCACGATGTGCGAATGTGCTTTGTTCTTTTTTTTTTTTTTTTTTTTTACTTTAAGTTCTAGGGTACATGTGCACAACGTGCAAGTTTGGTTACATATGTATACTTGTGCATGTTGGTGTGCTGCACCCATCAACTCGTCAGCACCCATCAACTCATCCATTTACATCAGGTATACACTCCCAAGTGCCCATCCTCCCCATCACCCCCCTCCCCCATCAATAGGCCCCAAGTGTGTGGGATGTTCCCCTTCCAGAATCCATGTGATCTCATTGTCAATTCCCACTTATGAGTGAGAACATGCAGTGTTTGGTTTTCCTGTTCTTGCGATAGTTTGCTGAGATGATGGTTTCCAGCTGCATCCATGTCCCTACAAGGAACACAAACTCATCCTTTTTTATGGCTGCATAGTATTCCATGGTGTATATGTGCCACATTTTTCTTAATTAGTCTGTCCACTGATGGACATTTGGGTTGATTCCAAGTCTTTGCTATTGTGAATAGTGCCCAATAAACATATGTGTGCCTGTGTCTTTATAGCAGCATGATTTATAATCCTTTGGGTATATACCCAGTAATGGGATGGCTGGGTCATTATAGTGCTTTGTTCTTTCAGGTCAATTTTCTCTGCTGTTTTCTTCCACTCAGAGCTCTTCCAGAGACGCTGCCTTGAGCATGGAGCCTGGTACCCAGCAACTGCAAATACTTCTGGAAAAACATGTTCACAACTCAGTCAATCGTTTGCAGCCGTGTGGGAGAAAGATCTAGTCTACTGAAATATTGCAAAAACAAAAAGGACGTGCTTCTGTCTTGTAGCACATTGGGAGAATCACCAATTTCTCTCAAAAGTTGTCCAACCTGGGACCTCACACACAGATGGCTTATGACTTTCTGAACTCTGCTAGCAACTCACAGGCATGTCCATGTTGGAAATGCTGAGAACATCTTCCTGAACACATGCTGGTTTAAAATTCTCACAGGTGAACGATAGGACCGGTGCCTGTGCACCAAGCAACGACATATAGAATAAAAATAGACCAATGACCTGCACATGGCATGGGTTTTTTTGGTCTTCTCTCAGGCTGGATATCCCAAGGAGTGGAAGTGTAAAAGCTGTGGGCATTTGCTGCCTGCCTCAGGAAGTCCTGACTCCCCAAATAGTGGTCACAGCAAACACCTCTGCACCCTCATTCTCAGAACCCAGAAGAAGCTGAATCCAGGACTCGCTTGCTTGTTGTCTTTGGAGGGCTTGTGGGAAAAGAACAATAGCTTCTGTGATAATTGACCAGGCTTAAGGAGAAGTCATTGGCCACAGCTTCTGAGCAGAGCTGGACTCAGAGATGGACCTCGGGCAGGGCTTTGCATACAACTGCCTCGCTGCGTCCTTAATTACTACCAAGCTTTGCATATGTAGCACCTTTCTTTGGTGACTCAGTTTCTTGTCCCTCCAGAAGTACTAATGGAAAGCAGAGAAGGCACCCGCTTCAGGTCACAGGAGAACTCTATTGTTCTAGATGAATTTCTCACACCAGGTTTCCTGCACATCTACCAGGCAGGTCTCCAGCACCCCCATGCCCCCATGATCCTGTGAGGACCAGCCCTGCCCAACTCTGCTGAGCCTTCAGAGCCTGACTTTGTCCTGCGTGAGGTTCAAGCTCCTCTGACAGCTCCCCAAGTCCTGAGTCCCCTGTCCCCTCACCCATCCAGCTTCATTTCCCCTCTTCCACAGCAGACCCCTCTGTCCTCATTGCACCCCTCTGTCCGTCTTCATCACACCTTGTTCCTTCAGCTGCAACACCTCACGTGGTCTTCCTTCTGTTGTATCTCCCCTTCAGCCTGCGGGATCCGGGCCACATTCCATCTCCTTCATTCAACCGCCTCATCTAGCCTGAATTTCATCACAAATGCTCCCTTTTCTGAGCTCCTACAGCATTTTGTGTATCAAATAGAACTTGCTAGTATTTTTGCCTCTGCAACTCTGTAACAACTCCTTTGAGGAGAGGGAGGTGCAGTGGTGATAGGGGATGAGCCATCTGCAGCCAGGGGCTCTGGGGCTCTGGGATCCAGCCTTGGCCTCCCTACTCCTCATTAGCTGTTGAACAAATGACCCCCACCCAGTGATTCTCAACTTGGGGGCAATTTGTTCCCCTGGAAGACCGTAGAGACCAGAGACTTTTCTGGTTGTCACAACCAGGATGGTGCTACTGGCCTTGGAGGCCAGGGATGCTGTTAAACATCCTGCAATGCATAGAACAGCTCCCTATAACAAAAGACTTTTCAGCCCCAAATGTCAATAGTGAGAACCCTGCCCTACCTTATCTGCTGACCTCCTCACCTGTAAAAAGAAGAGTGTGAAAAAATAAACTGAGATGCAAATGTGTGAAAGCAGAGGAAAACTGAAAAAACTGAAAATACTATATCCACTGAAGCTATTTATATAAGACTTCTTGCTCTCGACACCCCTGTAACAGTATTTCTTCATTTGTGAAGTAGGGTTAGTGGGATGATGGCTGGAACACCAAATGAAGGCTCATTGTGGGTGATCTCGTTTGATCCTCAGAGAAGCCCAACTGCATTGGCACCAGCATGGGCCCTGCTTTCCTGCAGAGGGACACGTGTCGAGCCACACAGAGGCAGCTCAAGGGCACACACTCAGGCAGTGGAGGAGCAGGGGTTTCCTAGTTCCTCCCGTGACCAATGGTCACATCATCTCAAGACAGTGCATGGAAAAGCAATTGGAAAACGTTGAAATGCTGTACACGTGTGGTTGCAGTTACACATCTGTGACCCTGTCCTGATAGCATGATGTTGTACGTGCTTTGGAGATTCAGCAAATGCCTGGAGATTAATTAAATGTGAATTATGACCAGGCACGGTGGCTCATATCTGTAATGCCAGCACTTTGGGAGGCAGAGGTGGGTGGATCACTTGAGGCCTGGAGTTCAAGAACAGCCTGGGCAACAAAGCAAGATGTCATCTCTACAAATCATTTAAAAAATTGGATGGGCATGGTGAACATCTATAGTCCTAGCTATTTGGGAGGCTGAGATGGGAGGATCACTTGAGTCCAGGAGTTCGAGGTTGCAGTGAGCTGTGATTGCACCATTGTGCTCTAGTCTGGGCAAAAGAGTGAGACTCTGTCTTTTAAAAGGCACAGGGGAGGGTGGGGGTGGGGAGTTACTATATTGAGTTAAGAGAGGCTGAAAACTGAGAGGCTACCCTGTAACCTGAGAGCCACATCATGAGAATCTAGTGCTCGGAAAGTACTAGATGTTAGGACAAGTCTCCGTCGCCTCAGAGGAGCCTGAGGGTTTGTGAGACCTTGTGAGAAGGGTGACTTAGAGCCTGGGTCCTGCCTGACTGCCATTCTCAAAGAATGCTTAGCCCCTGTGCACTTTGCCAGCACGCTGTGTACAAGTTCATGTAGCTGTTGAACAGAAACAGTGCGACCAGGGTCCCAGGATGCTTTCCTTCTGGTTCCAGCTGCAGCAGAGTACACAGGCCACAGTGCTTGTACCCCAGGGGTGGGCCGAGAGCCTCCAGAAGTGGGAGGTTTATGACCCGACTCTGTCTCCTGCAGTAATGTCATGCTCTCCATTGAGCAAGATTTTAATTTCCAGGGAGAGCTTGCTAAGTTCATTGTCAGGATGCTTGTCCACGGGGCTGGAAGACCCAGCCTTGATCAGCAGCACAGCATCTACTGAACCACGGTTAACTATTGTCTTTCTGTATTCAAGGGGGTTGGGGGTGAAATCAGGCCTTGCCTGTCATGACACAGCCAGTTTTGGGAACAAAGTTACTCATGGTCATTTATCATTTCCTCTTTGTTTTTCCATTTGGGAAGTAAGAGATTAAATTGTATCTAAAGAGAATCTCCTTCCAAGGTCTTCCTCTGAAAACCATTCTGGGACTAGAAAGGGTTATTCCTATGCCCTGGGCATTAAAGCTTTTAAGACTGATGACATTGACAAAATTCTCTGAGTGACACACAGGAGGCAACATAATCCTTCTGGTAGGAAAAACATCAGTCCAATAAGCAGATAACATATTGCCTGTTCCTCTGTAAATAAAACAGGCCACATCAATTTCTCTTCTGCCTGTGAATGATGACCAATTTATCAAGTGTACACTGAATAATGACTTTCCGTGGGGACAGCAGCTCTTAAGATAAAGTGTTACTGCTCTAGCTACATTATTATAAACAACATCCAATTTATGGAGTTGGGAAGCAGATGCATTGCTCAGTCATATGTCACTATTATCTAGAATGAGCCATAAAATCTAGGCTGTCGCATATTTTTCTGGCTGCAAGCTTCAAGCAATTAATAGTCCTATAAAGCGGTCTTGATCACAGCCCAATTTAGAAATTAATTGTTCAATATGATGATTAAATTCTAGAGCTGGAACTTGTGATGGCCAACTGTGACAAATCTTATACAACTTTTCAGACGGAAGGAACTGTTTGAGACACTGGGAGTTTTTGGTGAATTTCAAATGAGGCACCTTCACCTTAAGAGTGTGCTGTGATCTGGCCCAGCCTTCGAGAGGAGGATGAGTCACCAGCATTTTCCTGCATCCAAATGCCATGGCTGGTCCCCAACCCTGAGTCAGTGTTAGGGAGGCAGCAGACACACAGCAGACACACTCTTCGCTCCAATGGATGACAGTCTCCACACTGCTCTCTCGCAAGGTTTTTTTTTTTTTTTTTGAGACAGAGTCTCGCTCTGTCACCCAGGCTGGTGTGCAGTGGTCCAGTCATGGCTCACTGCAGCCTCAAACTTCTGGGCTCAAGTCATCCTCCCATCTCAGCCTCCCAAGTAGCTGGGACTACAGGCATGCACCACCATGCCTGGCTAATTGTGTGTGTGTGTATGTGTGTGTGTGTGTGTATGTATTTTTAGTAGAGACAGAGTTTTGTCATACTGCCCAGGCTGGTCTCAAACTCCTGGGGCTCAAGTGATCCTCCCGCCTTGGCCTCCCAAAGGGCTAGGATTACAGGCGTGAGCCACTGTGGCCTGCCAAGAACTTTCATTACCACCCTGCCTTTCTCCCCAGCACAAGGAAGCCATAGAATGCTGTAAGTCTGCAGTACCTTAAGTGAGAACTAGCAGACATAAGGGGTTGGGAGAACAAACCTTGGAGTAAGATTTGAAAATGTGACCCTGTGCAGTGTGAAGTCTATGCCACCAGAAACAGAATGGTAAGAGTGATTATTTTAAACATATGGGCAGGACCACACTTCGCACTGTCATCTGTAATGTGTGAACAAAACTAGCTCTGAGGCTGGGTGCGGTGGCTCATGCCTATAATCCCAGCACTTTGGGAGACCAAAGTGGGTGGATCACCTGAGGTCAGGAGTTTGAGACCAGCCTGGCCAACATGGTGAAACCCCGTCTCTACTAAAACTTCAAAAAACTTGCCAGGCATGGTGGCTCATGCCTGTAATCCCAGCTACTTGGGACGCTGAGGCAGGAGAATTGCTTGAACCCAGGAGGTGGAGATTGCACTGAGCTGAGATTGAGCCACTGCACTCCAGCCTAGACAACAAGAGTGAAATTCTGCTGGAAAAAAAAAAAAAAAAAAAAAGTTTTGTTCTAGCCGGATGCAGTGGCTCACGCTTTTAATCCCCGCACTTTTGGAGGCCAAGATGGGTAGATCGCTTGAGCACAGGAGTACAAGACCCACCTGGGTAGCATGACAAAACCCCATCTCTACAACAAATACAAAAATGAACTGAGCATGGTGGCACATGACTGTAGCCCCAGCTACTTGTGGGGCTGAGGCAGGAAGATCACTTGATCCTGGGAAGTGAGGCTGCAGTGAGCAGAGATCATGCCACTGCACTCCAGCCTGGGTGACAGAGCTAGACCCTGTCTCAAAAGAAAAAATAGTTTTGTTCTGTCATTTGGTTGACAAAACCTATGTCAGCATTCCATTTGCCTTGAAATAGGTCCATTTATTTCTGTGGTTATTCAGAAGTGTTGTCTTTTGTGCATCTGTGGGCTGCTCAGGACGGCGATGCAGTCTGAAGATGGATTTCACTATATTGAACGTGTACTATTGCATTTAAAATTAAAGAGCCAAGAGAAAAGAAACCACCACTCACTGATGACAAGTGTCTGGTGAAATGCACACTTGTACAGGCTGCTTGTAAAAGTACATTCTGTTATGAGACATGGGAAAAATAATTTGGCAGTAAGTATCAAAACCTGTGTTGTGGGTGCTCATGTAATCCCAGCACTTTGGGATGCTGAGGCAGGAGTTCAAGACCAGCCCGGGCAACATAGTGAGACGCTGTGTCTACAAAAAGTTTAATCATTACCTAGATGTTGGCCAGGCACGGTGGCTCATGCCTGTAATCCCAGCACTTTGGGTGGCTGAGGAAGGCAGATCAGATGGTTTCAGGATGGGGGCTAGTCACAGAAAGACCAAACGCTGTTTAGAAACCTGGAACTTTCAGCCCCACCCTCCAAGCTCTGGGGAGAGGAGAGGAGCTGGCCATTGAGTTAATAATCCACCTTGCAGCTGGGTGTGGTGGTTCACACCTGTAATCCCAGCACTTTGGGAGGCCAAAGTGGTTGGATCACAGGTTAGGAGATTGAGACCATCCTGGCCAACATGGTGACAAAACCCTGTCTCTACTAAAAAATTACAAAAATTAGCTGGGTGTGGTGGCACATGCCTGTAATCTTAGCTACTCAGGAGGCTTAGGCATGAGAATTGCTTGAATCCAGGAGGCAGAGATTGCAGTGAGCCGAGATTGCGCCACTGCACTCCAGCCTGATGACGGAGGGAGACTCCGTCTCAAAATTAAAAATTAAAAAAAAAAAAAAAAAAAAAAAGCTGGGCACGGTGGCTCACGCCTATAATCCCAACACTTTGGGAGGCCGAGGCGGGTGGATCACAAGATCAGGAGATCAAGACAATCCTGGCTAACATGGTGAAAGCCCATCTCTACTAAAAATACAAAAAAAATTAGCCAGGAGTGATGGCGGGCGCCTGTAGTCCCAGCTACTTGGGAGGCTGAGGCAAGAGAATGGCGTGAACCCAGGAAGTGGAGCTTGCAGTGAGCCAAGATCGTGCCACTACGCTCCAGCCTGGGCAACAGAGTGAGACTCTGCCTCAAAAATAAATAAATATACATTTTTAAAAAGCTAGATGTCATGGTGTATACCTGTAGTTCCAGCTACTCAGGAGGCTGAGGTGGGAGGATCCCTTGAGCCCAGGAGTATGAGGCTGCAGTGAGCTAGGATTGTACCACTGCACTCTAGCCTGGGCGACACAGTGAGACCTGTTTCTAAAAAACAAACAAAAAACCCTATCTCCTTTGACTCGGCCATTTCCCTTCTAGGATTTATTCTAAGGAAAAAAGTTAGTGGAGAGTTACTGAGTACAGCACCACTTGCATTGTCAAAATTTGTACAGAAAACACATGTTCAGCTTAAGGGGACTGGTTAAGTAAGTATTGAGACATCCATGAAATGTAACAATACATAGTCCCACAAATCATGTTGTGGAATGTATTTTGGATCCATTGCTCAATGCAAAAAGTCACTTGAAAAGCACTGTATGACGTGATCTCAATTTTACAAGAGAAGGATACATGGTGTATGCTTGGAGGAAAAGAATGCCCAAAACATTTGCAATGACTATCTCTGCATGGTGAGAGAGAGCCTGATCTTTATTTTTCTCCTTTGTGCTTTTCTGAATATTCTACCATAAACACACATTATGTTTGTTATCAGAGAAAAAGAAACAATAGTATTGTTGAAGAACCTTAGCCAGGGAAGTTAGCAGAATTCTTATAAAGACTAGAAGAATTTATACAGGATATTGGACTATTATATCATATTATATTATATCATACTGTAAGGTTCTTCAGTCACGAGGGGATGGGAGGGGAACTTCTTAGCAGTTCTATTTACGATCAGATGATCTTGGGGAAACACAGGGAAAGGAAAACCAGGGTCAGCTGAGCCCAGGGAATTTTCTAAAGAGCATCATTTATGATGATCGCATCTTGGAAAGAAGATGTAAGAAGTGTACTGGATATGTTTTGGTTTAGAATTCACCATCAATTAGAGAGAAATAGTAGACTTAGATATCCCATGAAAGAGCTCTGGATCCTGGTAGGATTAATTAAATCTCTATCCATGCAAGATAAAGCGGAGACGCCAATCCTAATTGTACCTCTGCTGCCTAGAATGGGTCTCGTGCATAAAAACAATAACAACAAACAAGAAGAAAGGAACTTGGCCTTGGAGCTGGAGTTGGTGATCTACTATCCACCCTGGCTGGAGGCTCCATGAGACCTAGCCCTACACCCCCAAGTCTATCCCGAAAGAAGCAAGGATGGTAGAGGTCGTCCTCATCAAGGAGGTTCCATTAACACCACCTCCTTTGTCAGCCGCACCCATCCACCTGTGTGTGTGCCTGGGTGCCAGCCACAGGCATCACTTGTGTGTGTGTGCCAGCCACACCCATCCACATGTGTGTGTGCACATGCCAGCCACAGTCCATCCGTGTGCATGCTTGTGTGCCAGCCGTAGTCCAGACTGTGTGGGTTGTGCTTTGGCACTGGACTGGGAATCCCAGAACGGGGCAGCTGTGGGACCACTGCCTTGTTCCCTGTACCTTCATAAACAGCTGTTTCCTCATTTCGTGCTGTGGTGTGCTAAATACCTTAGAGTCATGAGTGTTGCTCAGGGGGACAAGTAATGGTGCTACTCCTTCCCCACCCAAACTCCTCTTGGTATTTTTCACCAATGTGTGACTGGCACTACAGCATGGGACTGTTGCACGGGATTGCCCCAACACTGAAGCCCTTTTAGATTCCCTGGCCCTCTTAGTGAATACAGTGGGACCATTTCTGATCCTGTGATAACCCCAAATGCCCCTACCACTCTTTCAAAGCCATGAAGGGGCCATGCTGAAATGACAGGGATGATATCCAAATTGAATTGGATTTGCTCAAAAAGCCTTTGGGCCGGACTCCTCTCCCAATCTGTGACCTGTCCTCCAAGTGCCCGAGAGTGACTGAGCATCACATATTTGCGTGATGGCTTTCCTATTGGTGACTCATAGCTTTGAAATACCCCATCTTTTGGATAACATATATCTGTGGATATTTGGAACATGTAGCTTTGACCAATTTTGGGATGCCATAACTGTCAGATTATCAGAAGATGAATCAAGACCCCAATATTTTAACTCACTCATTTATTCATTCATTCCTCAGTCAGGATTTGTTAAGGACACACTGTATTAGGCACTAGGGCTCAACCATGAGCAGAGAAATGACTCAAACAATCACATTAATAATACATCATTGCAAACTGGGATGCATGTCCTGGGGAAAAGAAAAGAATAAGTTAGAGGGGAGTTTGTTATAAACTGCTCAGACTGAGAGTCAGAAACGGTTTTTCACTAAGTGGTGTTTGAGTGAGATCTCAACGCCAAGCAGGGGCTGGCTAGACAAAGGGGATGTTGTGGTGGCATTTGATCATTCTAGATGGAAGACAGAGTGTGTGCGATGGCCTGTCTACAAGGGCTGCCGGGGGTGGGAGGAACTGAAAGGAGCCAGTATGGTCGAGCACAGAGAACCGTGGGCATTTGAATAAGGGCCTTATGGGATTCTTAGGGAATTGGGGTTTTAAAAACAGCAACAGGGAACCCTTGGAGGGCTTTAAACAGAGGTGCTAGGACCAGATATGCATTTTGGAAAGATGATCATAGATGCAGTGTGGGAATTAGATTGGAAGAAAATCTGACTAGATCCAAAGAGGAACCTTCCACCCTTTTCAGGGCAAGAGATGAACACAGCCTGGATTAAGGAGGTGTCAGTGGAGGTGGTGAACTATGGGTAGACTTATGAGATCTTGAGGAGGTAAAATGATTGGTGCTTGGAGATGCATTGGTTTGGGTGATGAGAATAAAGGAAATGATAAGGATGATTTTCAGTTTTCTTGTTGGGCAACTTCCAGAATGGTGGTTGATGCCATGCATGCGCCTTGGACCTCAGAAGGGATCAATCACATGGCGCTGGCCGGGAGGGCTGAGAAGAAAGCATGAGTCTGCCACTGAACAACTTGGGCTTCAGTTGTCTTTGAGACTATTTAAGGAGAAGTCAAACAGGGAATTACCTTGGTGGAGGGAGGGGCAGGAGCAGGGAGGAGAGGAGAGAAGATATGGCCATGGTGGACTTGCAGGTCTCTGTGAACCTTGATTTTCTGTCCTGTTTTCCTTTTCTGGATGGTTCTACTAGATGATGGGGTGGTTGTCCAGTGTGACAAGCAGCAAGGGAAGCTCAAGTCTCACGGGCAGGAGGAGAAAAAGAACTCAAACTCCTCAAAAAAAAAAAAAAAATGATTGTATGCAAAATAAGATTAAAAGTATAATTGTCCCTCCGTATCCATGAAGGCTGGTTCCAGGACCCCCATAGGTACCAAATTCCTTAAACGCTCACGTCTTTCATAAAATGGTTTCCTCTTTGCACACAACCCGTGCACATGCTCTGTATACTTTAAATCATCTCTAGGTTACTTATGATACCTCATACAATGTAAGTCTATGTAGATAGTTGCTATACTATGTGGTTTAGGGAATAATGACAAGAGAAAAAGAAGCCTGTGCATGTTCAGTTGACACAAACATCCATTTTTTTTCCCAGAATATTTTCAAACCATGGTTGATTGTAGCCACCGATGTGGAATCCGCAGATACTGAAGGCTGACTGTCATATGTCCTTTGGAAACATAAAATAATAGCATCACCTGTTGACCATCTAGAGCCTTTCAATGATCCAACAATACGGATGAGTTAGAGATTTCAATTGGTTTTTAATTTTTAGAAGCACTCTGATTCATTAAGACTCTGACAAGAGCTAATGGCCTGTCTTGTTGGGAAAGTTAGCCTGGCCTTTCCTAATGCGCATGAAGACCTGTATAGCTCCAAATGAAGGTTCTCGGCTATGTCCCTGATCACTTTTGGCCCCTGCCTGAGGCCATTCATTAATGAGATTGTGCTGAGGAAGGAAAAGAATAGATTAAAAGAAATATCACAGATGTTTCCCTCACTCCCTAGGAGTGACTTCCTGGTCACTTTGAAGTTTAAGTGGTGGGGTATTTTCCAACACTATTAACCCATTATCTGATTCTCTAAACACCGAGTGTTCAAACATTTAATTCAGTTCCTGTTTTAGTTGCTAAGGATGATGGCCAGACAAGATGCTCCACACATGCGTCTGCAAAGGGCATGATCTCATTCTTTTTTATGGCTGCATAGTATTCCATAGTGTATATGTACCACATTTTCTTTATCCAGTCTACCACTGACGGGCATTTGGTTTGATTCTATGTGTTTGCTATTGTGAATAGTGCTGCAACGAACTATGCAATGAAGCTGGGATTACAGGCACACACCACCACGCCTGGCTAATTTTGTGTTTTTAGTAGAGACAAGGTTTCTCCTTGTTGGTCAGGCTAGTCTCGAACTCCCAACCTGAGGTGATCCACTTGCCTCGGCCTCCTAAAGTGCTGGGTTTACAGGCGTGAGCCACAGTGCCTGTCTAATTTTGCTTATTTTTCATACAGACATGGTCTCTCCATGTTGCACAGGGTTGTCTTGAATTCCTGGGCTCAAGTGATTTCCCCACCTTGGCCTCCCAGAGTGCTGGGATTACAGGCCTGAGCCACTGTCCCTGGCCTATGTTTCTCATTATGGCACAGGTGACTGGTCCACTCTGGAGGTGCTCCCTGGGTAGGGGGCGCACCCATGGGAATCCTCACAGCGATTTGCAGCCAAATTCAGCAGCAGCTCTCTCTTGTCCCCTAGGAAGCAGCAGCTTCTGGCCAGCACCCTTGCCTGCAGTAGCTGATCATGTCCCTGTGGAGGGACTTACTTTCCCCAGACTCTGTCCAAAGCCGTGGGCTGGTCAGAAAGTCCTGAATCTGGACGGCTCAGGACTTGCTTAGGGGGAGTTTGTGGGGTAGGCAGGGGCCACATTCATGCTGCACGGTCATATCTGTGACCAACGACTGCCTAACAGAAGTAGGAATGCTTCCATTCCAAGAATAAGGGTGCTGCTCACTGTTCATTGAGCGTCTGCTCGGAGCCAAACATTGGCATGCACACTTGCCAATCCTGAAGCCCTGGAGGGAGGCATGGGATCCCCCAGGTTGTAGGTGAGTTAGTGGAGCCCCTAGAAGTTAGAAAACCTGCTCAAGGTCACAGAGATGTCAAGAGGCAGAGTCAGGATTCAAACCCATGTCTGTCTGTCGGGAGCCAAAGTCTGTGTCCTTTCTTGGTGCATCCATATTCATGTGATGGGGACAGAAACCAGACCCAAGAACTGATGATCCCTGGAGGCCAGCCAGACCCACACAGCAGTTGTTGACTTACCCCATAAACTAAACCAGGGAGACAATAGCCTAAAAATCCCCATGAGATTTCGTTCTGGTGTGGGCGATCTGAGGCGCAGTTGGCAGCCTTCACAGGTCAGACAGAAGCAGGGGACTTCCTCTGATTCACTAGTTCTCCTCCTGGGGTCTATGGGATCCTGTGTGGAGACTTATGGGTCTTCAAGGATGCAAAATTTCCAGCCGGGAGAGCACAGCATGGGCCTTTGTTCTCCCAAAGACATAGCCAATCAGGATAGCTGGGGAGGCCTCCAGGTGAGAACCTGGTAGGAAGTCTGCTAGCTGGTGTAGATAAGCCCAATTGTCCAATATACAAACACTTAACCTCAACTCCTCTCGGCCCCCAAGGAGAAGGATGGGCTGCCTAGTTCTCTCCTGCGTCTGCTTCTCATGCTGCCTTTAGTAGCACCTAACTCATTTCTTCAGCAAAAAAAGACTGGTGAAGGGGAGGAACAAAAACGGTCCCATTGGAACAACTCTGTCCCTTTTATTCAAATCCATAAATGGGCCAGGCATGGTGGCTCATGCCTGTAATCCCAGCACTTTGGGAGGTCATGGCGGGTGGATCACTTGAGGTCAGGAGTTCAAGATCAGTCTGGCCAACCCTGTCTCTACTAAGAATACAAAAATTATTTGGGTGTGGTGGCACGTGCCTGTACTCTTAGCTACTTGGGAAGGTGAGGCAGGAGAATTGCTTGAAGCCGGGAGACAGAGGTTGCAGTAAGCCGAGAGTGCGCCTCTGCACTCCAGCCTGGGTGACAGAGCGAGACTCCCTCTCAAAAAAAAAAAAAAAAAGACATCCACAAATGGTTCAACATTTGCTTAGACACCAGCACCTCTGCCAAGCCTTCTTCAGCACTCCAAGACCCCACACCTCCCTCCCTTCTCTGAACCCTAACACTTCCTAGTTGCACCATTATCTTTTTAAAATACTAGGTGCTTAAGCAACCTTTCAGGGAGAAAAATAAATAAATCACCAGCTGAGCATCCAACTTTAAAGTCCTTCCATCCCTCTAAGTTCTTTTTTGACCTCCCTGGGAGACTTTACATGGATTTCCACATGTTGGGAAATCGTGTGCACATGTTGTTCTGTGATCTCCTTCTAGAAACCTTTATTTTGGAGGCACATTTCCATGTATGGACATCAGCGCCATGCCTGTTTCTAGCCGGCTCTGCAGGGCTCTGCCGTGCGAACGTCGTGGGGTTTGCTTAGTCATTACAGGATTGCTGGGCATTTGGGTTACTTCCAGCTCATTGCTATTATAAATAGCTGTGCTGCCTCCGGTCGCCTTTGCATTGAATCACCCACTGCTTAGCTGTTTAACTGTTTCCTGGGGATAGTCCTAGCTCACCTAAGGTAGGGATGTGGTTTAACCTTTTGTATCCCCCTCACTGCCCACAGGAGTGCAGGGCTCTAAGAAGAGCTTTATAACAAACACGGTTGCCAAGTGCAGTGGCTCATGCCTGTAATCCCAGCACTTTTGGGAAGCCAAGGTGGGTGGATCACCTGAGGCCAGGAGTTCGAGACCAGCCTGACCAACATGAAGAAACCACATCTCTACTAAAATTACAAAATTAGTCAGGTGTGGGGGCACATGCCTGTAATTCTAGCTACTTGGAAGGCTGAGGCTGGAGAATCACTTGAACCCGGGAGGCAGAGGTTGTGGTGAGCTGAGATCACACCCTTGCGCTCCAGCCTGGGCAACAAGAGCGAGACTCCATCTCAAAAAACAAAAAAAAAACAAAAACAAAAACAAAACAAAACAAAACAAAACAAATCAAAAAACACAGTTAGCAATGGACTGCACTCTTGCCATGTGGCAGACGCCGGGGTAAGTGACCTCCATATATCATCTCATTTAATCCATATAGCTGCCCACACAGTAGATACCACTGTGATTCTCATTTTTCCAAGGAGGAAACTAGCACTTAAGGTGATCACATGCTTTTCCCAGAGCCGCATAGTCAGTAGAAGGTGGTGGGTGGAGTTGGCTGAGGCCACTGACTCCACACACCCCTGCTCAGCCTGTCTCATGGAATGTCGCTGGGACCGGCAGTTGGCTCCTGTAGCCCTTCCAGTACACTCCTGGCTGGTCCCAGGCTGAGGCTGGGCAGTCTTTTAAATTTATTTATGTATCTTAAAATTTATTATGTATTATTTTTTATTTTTTCGAGATGGAGTCTCACTCTGTTGCCTAGGCTGGAGTGCAGTGGCGTGATCTCAGCTCACTGCAACCTCTGACTCATGGGTTCAAGCAATTCTCCTGCCTCAGCCTCCCAAGTAGCTGAGACTACAAGCACACACCACCATGCCTGGTTAATTTTTGTATTTTTCGTAGAGACGGGGGTTTCACTATGTCAGCCAGGCTGGTCTCGAACTCCAGACCTCGTGATCCACCTGCCGTGGCCTCCCAAAGTGCTGAGATTACAGGCGTGAGCAACCATAGTCAGCTTTATTTGTTTATTTATTTGTTTATATGCAGGATCTCACTCTGTCACTCAGGATAGAGTACAGTGGTGCAATCTCAGTTCCTTGCACCCTTGACCTCCTGGGCTCAAGCGATCCTCCCACCTCAGCCTTCTGAGTAGCTGAGACTATAGGTGTGCACCACTACACTTGCCTAATTTTTAAGTAATTCATCATAGAAACAGGGTCTTGCAATGTTGCCCAGGCTGGTCTTGAACTCCTGGGCTCAAGCGATTCTCCCACCCCATGCAGAATCACAGGATTGAAAGTTACTCATTTGCCTGTGCTGCTGATCCCATGTAGAAGACCACCTTCAAGTGCCTGCACCTGCTTGCTCCCAAGCTCCGTGTCTGCCATGTGAGGTATCTGTCACTGTCACACCAGGCTCCAAGTGGACTCAGCATTTCCATCCCAGCTCCTGGGTCCCAGACAGCATTTTCTGAACAGAAGAGCCTCTCTTCCTCTCATATCCAGTGAAGGGAGAACGGAGAAGAAGGCGGGGTTCTGCTTGCAGGGCCCTTTGCACTTCAAATATTTTAGAGGAAAGGGATTGCAGATGCGCCGTCAGCCAAGGAAGCTTTAAGGGCCAGCATCACACAGCCCTGTGGTGAACAAGAGCTGGCAGGGTGACAGTCTGTGAAGAAGGAAGGATGGAACTCCGACCCCTTCGCTTTCTGAAACTCCTGCTGAGAGAGTTGGCTCCACGGCCCTGGTAGGTCTCCGGCAGCTGCTGCGGCTGAATCAGTCCTCTGTCGTCACCCGCTCGGTGCCATGAAATGGAAAAGTGGTCTCTGCCCTCCTCGTTCCTCCAATAAGCCCATCCTAATCACCCTTATCATGCTCCTTCCACACCCTGAGAAAAAATGGCCTCACAGCCTCACAGTTTGAAGACATCAGGACTGGAAAAGTCTTTCAAATGGCACCTGATTTGGCTACATGCCTGCAGATAGGTGAAAGTTAGTGCTCCCATTTCACAGGTGAGGCCACTGAGACTCAGAGAAGTCAATCCATGATGCGAATATGCTCACACCTCCCAGTAGCGACCAAATATGCAACGTTCATACGCTGTGAAATAGAAACCTACTGATTATCAAATGTCTTTTATTGTGATTCTTACTTTTTCTTTTTGAGACAGAGTCTCACTCTGTCACCCAGGCTGGAGTGTAGTGGTGTGACTATAACTCACTGTTGCCCTGAACTCTGGGGCTCAAGCGATCCTCCCACCTTGGCCTCCTGAGTAGCTGGGACCACAGTCAGGCAACACTACTCCTGGCTAAGTTTTGTAGAGGTGGAGAGGAGGCCTCACTATATTGCCCAGGCTGCTCTTGAACTCCTGGCCTCAATGATTCTCCCACCTGGGCCTCCCAAAGGGCTGAGATTACATGCCTTGCCCCAAATGTCTTTTTTTTTTTTTTTGGCCAAGTTTCCCTCTGTTGCCTAGGCTGAAGTGCAGTGTTGCAATCTTGGCTCACTGAAACCTCTGCCTCCCAGTTTCAAGCAAATCTCATGCCTCAGCCTCCCGAGTAGCTGGGACCACAGGTGTGCACCACAGCACCTGGCTAATTTTTGTATTTTTAGTAGAGATGGGGTTTTACCATGTTGGTCAGGCTGGTCTTGAACTCCTGGCCTCAGGTGATCAGCCCGCCTCGGCCTCCCAACATGTTGGGATTACAGGCGTGAGCTACTGCACCCGGCCCCAAATGTCTTTTTAAGAATAGCATAATTTTTATAATTAGAAAAGTAGTACATTCCCATTTTAGAAACTGTAGAAAGAACACAAAGAAAGGAAAATAAAAACTGTGATAACTATATGTGTTTCGTGGTATATCGTGCTAAACTTTCCACAAATATTTCCTTAGCTGGTCAGTTCCAATCTTCTGTTATTATAAACAACGCTGGGATTAACATTTTGGGAGTAGAGCTTTGTGTGTATTTTGTGAACTTCCATAATCTAGATTTTCCAGAAGTGTAATTACTGGGGCGAATGACATAAGCATTTCCAGTTTTCATGGCGGATGCTGTCTAATTGCTTTTCAGAGTCAGTGCCTTTGACATCCCTACTAACAGTGCCTGTTCACCCCACCTTCTACCATTTGAGTGTAAATTAGCCTAGTATAGTGGTGCACACCTGTAGTCCCAGCTACTCGAGAGGCTGAGATGAGAGGATCGCTTGAGCCCAGGAGGTCGGGGCTTCAGTGAGCACTCTATCCTGAGAGACGGAGCAACATCCTGTCTCAAACAACAGAACAAAAACAAATAAATAATTTAAAAAGACTGCCCAGGGTGGTGTTTGGCATGATAGACAACAAAACACACACAGTTATCAAAAGCGTGTTTACAAAGCTCTCTTAATTACTAGAGAAAAGGCTTATAATGTTAAGTGGGAAAAGTCAGCTACAGAAGTTTTTATGTAAATGAACAAAACAAAATTATGTGAAAAGTACATGCATGAAGATTATATGTCATACTCAAGTGTTGACATTAGGTTCTCTCCAGGTGATGAAATTAATGAACTTGATAAAATGATCAAAGTCCATCAACATCTTCTATCATGGTTTCCTCTATGACTTCCATCCTTGTTAGTCACTTCATTGTTAATAGCTAATTTATCGAGTGTTTCCTTCACACCAGACTCTGCTAAGCACCCTACATGTGTTATCTCATCTAACGTTCCCAGCATTCCTGGGCTGGTCTTATTATTGCCTTTCTCTGCAGGGAAGAAACCTGAAACGCAGAGAGGTGAAGTGAGTTGCCCAAAGCTCATAGCGTGTAAGTGGTGAGAATTCAAAATCAGAGTCTGACTCCTGTCCCTGGGATCCCCACCACCAGTCCTGAATGCCAAGGGTAAGCTTAGGGGCAGGCCTGGGTCACTCTTCCTGATGTGATCTTCATTACTAGTTCTAGGCAAGGAACCCCCGAGGAACTTCCCACTTGGCTGCATGACAGGGAAGTCAAGGGGTAAACCTGCCAGGGCCAAACCAGCGAAACCAGCATGCAACGTTCTTTTCTGCCAAATGCATCCAACTCCACAAAGGGTTGAACTCTGCAGTGGGCCAAGCTCCCTGTGGGAGATTAAGAGAGAAGAAAACATGATTCTTTCTCTCAAAAGCTTACCAACTAGTTGAGGGGGGGGGCAGTAAACACATGGATGACTGTTCTATAAAGTGGAATGCAGGAAGGGCCATAGTAGAGATGAGATTGGAGGACCTTGGGCACTCAGAGTGGGACATGACAGCTGAAGGGTTCCATGGAGGAGGCACAACTTAACCTCCCCAAAGGGTGAGGAGATGGCAAGAGGGGACCCCATGCAGAAGGCCTAGGGCAGCCCAAAGGATGGAAGGTGTTGGAGGAGCCGTGGGACATTCTGGTGGGAATGAGGAAGATGGATCTGAAGGGCAGTGTTTGCCAAGCTCAGGGTCCACCCTTGGTGTGGGCTGCAGGACCAGAGGTTGTGTCCACTGTTCAGAAGGGGATGATGACAAAAGCCCATGGGGATGGGAGGGGATGTCAACTTCAGGTGAGCAGTGAAGAGGCTTGAACAAGGGAGATGGATGTGAGAATGGAAGCCAAATGACAGATTTGAGTTTAGAGATGGAGTTGACACTACTAGATGACGGAGGGATGGAATTGTTCCTGGTGGCTTGACCCTCCCCCCTTTCTTTGGCTCCCAGGTAAGCCAGGCGCAGTCCCACTGGCTCCACCTCTGTAACACGTCCTGAGGTCATCGGTTCCCTCCAGCTCCAAGGCCATCTCCCCATCATGGCTTGTCTGCTTCACTGCATTCACCTCCAACTACCTCCCAGTTTCCCTCATGGGTACTCTAACATCTCCTCTTCACTGTAGCCAGAATCAGGGGGATCTTGTGATTTGTCATCTGAACAAAGGCACTTTTGTAAGTGGAAGGGGGCATGGAAGATAATGACAGCAGGCAAAAGACATAAACCAGGACTGTCCTGAGCAAACGTGGACACATGGACTCCCTAGCCAGAGGGATCATCCGCAAACCGAGGTTACACCACCACATCACTCCCCTGCTTAGTGGCTTCCCTTTGCAGTTAGAACAAATCCCTGCATGTCCTCACCCAAGGTCCCTTTCCCAGTCTCACCTTCTTCTGCCTCTTGCATCCTTTCCCCTGTGCTCCGGCCACATAGTCCTTCTTTCAGCTCCAAGAACTTCACTTGCCAATCCTGCTGCCTCTATGCCCTCCCCCGATTCAGGTCTCCTCCACATGGTGTCTCCCCAGACAGGCTTCCATGACCTTGATGGTGACTCCCTCCTCTCCCTAGTCCATTCTCTGGTACTCATCACTATCTGAAAGTAAGTTATTTAGGGACTTCTGTTTGAAGCTCCAACATGTAAAGAGCTTGAGAGTCATCACTCCTGTCCTTACAACAAGAAAGAGCTGAGCAAACAGAAAATCAATGACTTCTTGGAAGGACCCATTGGAGAACTGAGCTTGCAGGGCAAACTACCATCCTGAAATCTTGAAAGACAGATAAATCCAGAGTCAGAGCCAAGATCTACTGACCTAGAACAGAAACCACTGGACTCACAAACTGGTAGAAACACTTAAGTGATCATCTTAATGAATCTTGGAAGCTGAGTGTGGAGTAGTGTGAGAACAACAAACTCCTGGGGGCTGCAGTCTTGAGGAGGCCCTCACACTTTTGGACGTTTACCTCCAGAAACCCTACCAAGTTCTCATGGTGAAGATCCAAGATGGCATCATGGATGGAAGAGTAATTCTTGTGAAATATACCTACAGGATTCTCTAGAACAAAGGCCTACCCTTTGCGGAAAAGGCTTCACCAGAGCCTTGTTCCAAAGCTATGGGGGAAGGACACCCCTCTCACCCCACACCGCTCTGGCTTCCCTGCCTTACCTAAGGTGGGTGGAGGTATATACAAGAAGAAACACTTGGGTGTCACAGACCAGGGTCACAGGCCCAATAAAAGCCTGAGACTTAATTGGAAGATTATAGAACTCTCCCGACTCTCCTACATATTATCACCACACCAACAGGGCTGCATGTAATAATAGTGAATTGCAGCTGAAAGAGCTTTGAGACAGAGACTCTCTTTGAGGAGGAGTATGTAGGGAAGCCTGAGGTCAAGAGGGGAGAGAAAAAACACAAACAAGGACATTGGAGGAATTAAAAGCCTCTGGCACCTTTAGTTTTTTTTACAAAAAACACTAAACAAAAAGACCAACTTCTAGCCAGATTCTCATAAATTGTTACATAAGAGATCTATTTACCTCAGTTCCCATTACCTGATACAACTTGTCCAGCTTTCAACAAAAACGTACAAGTTCCACCAAAATCAAGAAAGAAATCACAAGAGACAAAGTAATGATCTAAACCAGACTTAGCTATAACACAGATGTTAAAAATTATCAGGCAGGACATTAAAGTAACTATGACTAATGTGTTAAGGTCTCTAATGGAAAAAGTTGACAACATGCAAGAATACATGGGTAATGTAAGCAGAGAGATGGAAAACAGAGATAAAACCAAAAAGGAAATGCTAGAAATTAAAAAAATAATAACAAATGAAGAATGCCTGTGATGGTTTCATCAGTAGAATCAACATGGCTGAGGAAAGAATCAGTGAGCTGAGAATGTTGAAAGAAAATTCCCAAACAGAAATATTACAACAACAATAAAGAAACAACAAAAAACACAACGTCCAAGAACTGTGGGGGCAATTACAAAAGCTGTAACATACACATAATTGGAATACCAGAAAGAGAAGAGAAAGATAATGGAGCAGAACAAATATTTGAAGTAATAATGGCAGAGGGCCTTCTAATATTAATAACATATACCAAACCACAGATCCAGAAAGTTCAGTGCAATTAAATTAGCTACCTTTGTGTTTGTTGCCTAATTTCAGCTTTAGTCCCCTCCAATCCATTTTCCACCCTTCAGCTTCAGTGATCTTTATCAACAAAATTTTATAATTTCAGACACTTCAATGGCTCCTTAAAGCCTTAAGGATAAAAATCCAAATTCCTCAGCATGGCAAACGAGATAGTTCACTATTTAATCCACTGTCCTGGCCATTCTCAATGCCTGCTTCAGTCTCAAGACTGGTTCCTCTCTGCCCTCAGCTGTTTGGAATTATTAGCAGTTCTATGGAGGGGCCATCAAAAGCCTTTGGGATCTGTGAGGCACAGTGGCTCAGGCCTGTAATCCCAGTGCTTTGAGAGGCCGAGGAGGGAGGATGGCTTGGGCTCAGGAGTTCAAGACCAACATGGGAAACATAGCAAGACTCTGTCTCTACAAAAAAAAAAAAAAAAAGGCTGGGCATGATGGCTCATACCTGCAATCCCAGCACTTTGGGAGGCTGAGGTGGGAGAATCACTTGAGTCCAGAAGTTTGAGACCAGCCTGGGCAACACAGCAAAATCCCATATCTAAAAAAAAAAATTGGAAAAAAAAAAAAAAACTTAAAAAAAATTTTGGGCGTGGTGATACGAACATGCCTGTGGTCCCAGACCTTGGGAGGTTGCGGTGGGAGAATAGTTTCAGTCTGGGAAGTTGAGACGGCTGTGAGCCATGATTGCACCACTGTGCTCCAGCCTGGGCAACAGAGTGAGACTGTCTTAAAAATAATAATAATAATTTTAAAACTAGCTTGGAATGGTGGTGCATGCCTGTAGTCCCAGCTACTCAGAAGGCTGAGGCAGGAAGATCACTGGAGCCTGAGAATTTGAGGTTGCAGTAAGCCTTAATTTCATCACACCTGGGTGACAGAGCAAGACCCCGTGTCAAAAAAGAAAAGAAAACAAAAGCACCTTTGTGTTGTTTTCTCCTGCTTTCTTCTGCTCATTCCTCCCCTTTCCTTTGTCATACAATATTTTAACTGGCTATTTATTTATCTCCCTCTCCTGATAGAATGTAACTCCTCAAGAGAAGTGTTAATTATCTACAACTTGGAAGTGAGGCATAAAGATGATTACATGCCTATACCTGTGCATTATCCAACATGCCTGCCTACAGGTATCTGACTCTCTAGGGAATATTGTCTTTTCTGATTTACAGTTTACTATTGATCAGGCCTAGACTCTAAAGTTCCATGAAACTTACAGAAAACTGATAAACTATAGATGATTTTTGTCCAGTAGAGGTGTAAAGTATTTCTGGCCAGTAGAAAATCATAACTGTGTGTGTTACAGTTTTATTACCTTGTAGGATGTTAACCAATTTTGAATGTTGTTTTAAAATTGTATTCCATCATTCCTTTGTCTATTGTCTCCCTCTGTATACATAAGTATCTACGTGTCTGTGTATGTGTATATTTTCCCCTGGCTTCTTCAGAACTAATGTTACGATTCTGTCAGCTCCACCATTATCGATTTAATGATTGAAATAAGTCATTGGCACAGGCCAGGGCAACTGAGGAAGTGCGATTGGTCAGCAAACTTTAAACGAGAGCCTGTCTCAAAGGGTGTGGTCCAGTCAGCAGCTTCTAGGTGCAGTGCCTTCTGAATTCACTACACCAGGGGTCCCCAACTCCCAGGCCTTAGACTGGTACTGATCTATGGCCTGTTAGGAACTGGGCCACACAGCAGGAGGTGAGTGGCTGGCCAACCAGCAAGCAGTACCACCTTAGCACCTCCTGTCAGATCAGCCGCAGCATTAGATTCTCATAGGAGCAGGAACCCCATTGTGAACTGTGCATTTGAGGGATATAGGCTGCACAGTCCTTGTGAGAATCTAATACCTGATGATCTGAAATGAAACAGTTCGTGAAACCACTCCCGACCCTCTCCCCATCCATGGAAAAATTGTCTTCCACAAAACCTATCACTGGTGCCAAAAAGGTTGGGGATTGCTGCACTACACCTTCTGTGCCAAGGTCAGGCCCAGCCAGTGACAGAGTCCAGAGGGTCCTGGGCCCGGCCATTTCTGACCCCTTCCTCCAAGGGACGACTGCTAGGGCTCCCTGGGGGCTGGTCAGACCTTCTCAGAGCTGCCCCTCACTCAGAGGCTCTTTCCTCCCCATTCTCCTTCCTTCCTCTCTCCTTTCCTGGACACTGCCAGTGAGGCCCTGCGGCGGAGTTACTCCCCAGGCCAGGTGTGGGTGGAGGAGGGCAGTTGTGGTCACAGGCTGAGTGGGAAGGAGCCGGTTTCTTCAGGCCCTTGGAAAATCGGGGAGGAACTGGTATGCTAATTCAGAAATTCTCCCATAGCCTTGACAGTTACAAAATCTCGGAAAACTGGTATTTAAAATCATATTTCTAATCATGCCAATTTCTCTGCTGGGTAATTCAGGAAGTTGAATAGGTTATTATGAATCATCCCCAAGTGTGGCTAATTAAATATTTGATCAATAGAATTTAGTGCTTTTCATCTACAGCGAGCTTTCCTGACATTAACTAATTGAGCCAAAAAAAGGCATCACCTTCATTCTACAGATGGTAAAACTGGCAAAGGGAAGAGGTTTAAAGAAGCCAGCAAAATAAAAAAATTAAAAATTAAAAAACGTGTGTATGCAGGTGGAGGGAAGCCTGGCTAAGAGGAACTGTGGTCTGCAGAATCCCCCCTTGGGCACGTTCATGTCACTGCACAATTTATCACTGCTTGCATCAGGGCAATGGGAACATTCCCAGATCAGCCCATCCTAGAGTTCAGGTTCCTTGAGCTGGAAACAAACGAGCCCGACGGAGCTGGAGTTGGCGCCTGGGGTCTCTAGGGGAAGATCTTGGCCCAGTGCCGTGCCTAAGAGCAGAGGCTTCCTCTGCAGATCCTAACTGTGAGCTGGAGGCGGCGCTGGAGTTGGAGCCTTGGCTTCTGCGGTGAGCAACAGCGCCACCTGCTGACCACAGCCTTCCCTCAGCGCGGCTGCCCCGCGCCAGATGCAAAGGTTTCTCCGTTGTAGCTTCCGTATTTCCTTCCCTGGCCAGTCCCTGCATTTCCTTTCCTGGCTTCTCCAGCTGGGGAGAGGCAGCTGACAGGTTATATCAAACGTGATAGAAATCTGTTAGAGAGACATTGGATATTCACAGCAAACATCTCCCCCGAACCCTATCACCCCTGGATAAAATTAGCGTTCATGAGGAAAGGTCTCATTCCCAGGCAGGTCTCGTTCCTCAGCTCCCACTGGAATGCATCTCTTACCAGCGATGGGAGGATGAGGAAGAACTGAATGTCGGAGACCGTCCTCGGTAAGGGGCACAGCAGATGCCTCTCGGGGCTGCCTTCGAGGATGTGATGAAATCATGCAGAGAAAGCAGCCGGTTTGGGCGGGGACTGCGATTCCTCTCCCGCCCTTCCCTAAGGCCCTCCCTAAATCAGGAGGTGACCTCAGGCCTCAGTTTACCTCCATTAATTAAAAAATAATCAGGCACAGGGGAATGCGGACAGCCACATCTGGGTGCCGTCCTTAAAGAGCCTCGCCACATCCAGCTCTGTTGTCTTAGCCAAGTCCCGTGATTTTCTTATGCCTTGGTCTTTTGTTTATGACGTGCCCAATCTATCTCCCAGGGCCGTTCAAAGATTTTTAAGAGTCAAAATCTAAAAACATTAATAATTTAACATAGCAAGATAAGATTCCAAAACTTTCCTTATTTTCAATGCAGCAGAACAATTTCATTTTCCTGAGCAGCTTATAAGATCAGAGCAGCATTTGGTAGAGCTGCCTCATGGTCACTGATGTCTACTAAAAAACGGCATTACTGTGTAGGAAACCCAAGTCCGCCATTTTCCAAGTACGATGTTGTTTGCTGGAGATTTCAGAAATATCTTTACATGAAGATCAGGGAGAGGAGGATGTAACAGCGTCAGCACCTCTAATGGTTTCAACATCAAGGTCCAAGGTAGAAGTGCTAGCACAGGTCACAGGACGCTGTGAAACCAGCCCCAGCCCTGGAAACACCCCGGGCCCCATGAGAAAGAGAGGCACTAGGCCTGGGGATCCTGCGGACCAGAGGAGTCAGTCGCAGGTGCTGTTGCCAGGTCATCCCCATATCTGAAGAGCCCCTTTGCCGGGGTCCCCTGGCCCGTCCAAGTCCAAGTCCACTTTCCTTCTGTGTATCGTCATCTCAGCCTCGAGGCCCTACTTGCTATGCCCTTATTCTGCCAATGCCATACGTGGGAGACTGGGCGTGCCTCTCCTCTCTCTCTCCCACTTTCAGATCTTCTCTTCGGAGCTGATGGCTGAAGGACAGATGTCCAGTTGCAGTGAGAAATCCTGCCAGTCCTTCAAGGCCGACTCAGAGGACACCTCCTCCTGGAAGCCACCCTGATTCCTTCCCCTCCCTCCCACCTCCAGCCAGAAGTCCCTCCTTTGGACACAATTGGTTTCCTTGGGCTGTTGTGACAAAGTACCACAAACTGGGGTGCTTAAACAGCAGAACCTTTATCGTCTCACGGCTCTGGAGGGCAGAAGTCTGAGATCAAGGTGTGGGCAGGGTTGGTTTCTTCTGAGGCCTCTCTTCTGGGCTTGCAGAGGGCCATCTTCTCCCCGCGCGTCTACACACGGTCTTCCCTCTGTGCACGCCTCCTGCCACTTCCACATTTCCCCTTCATAAAAAGACTAGTCAGATTGGATTAGGCCTACCCTGAAAACCTCATTTAACTTAATTACCTGAGGATCTTCAAATAAGGTCACATTCTGCGGTACTCCAATCTTTTTTGAGGGAATGGGTGAGAGGGAAAAAGTGGGGCACAATTCCACCCAGAACAGATTCTTATTGCATTGCTATTATTACTATTATTTTTAGAGACAAGGTCTCACTGTGTCGCCCAGGCTGGAGTGCAGTGGTGCAATCACAGCTCACTGCAGTCTTGAACTCCTGGGCTCAGGTGATCCTCCCACCTCAGTCTCCCAAGTAGCTGGGACTACAGGTGCACCCACCATGACTGGCTAATTTTTAAATATTTTTATAGAGATGGAGTCTCACTATGTTGCCCAGGCTGGTCTCAAATTTCTGGGCTGAAGCAATCCTCTTGCCTCAGCTTCCCAATGTGCTGGGATTACAGTGTGAGCCACCATGCCTGGCCCTGCACCATTATTTATACTTCTTGGTGAATTATCATTATTTTCACCTCTCCTGGAAAGCAGATCCCTTGGGGCATCAGAGCCTAGATATAAGGCGTATTTGTGTTCTGTTGACCCTTAAGCTAAGCACACACTCAATAAGTATTTGAACGAACAAGTAGTAAATATAAGTATTCATGAATGAATGTGGACCACGGCAAATAATGAGGGGTCTGGAATGTGCAACATGATACTGGAAATAGACTTCAGCAAATGCTGTGGCTGTTGTGATAACTGTATGTGAATCTGTGGAAAGACTCCATCCAACCAAAAAAAAAATCTTCCCCATTGGGACCTCAAATGTCCTCACTGGCAAACGATGCTCCCTGCAGTTCCTGATTTTAATAATGGAATGGCCTCCTTCAGGAAGGAAGCACGGAGGGTGAGTGTGGAGGAAGAAAGGAAGTCATAAGGAGAGGTAGGGTCCTGCTGCATCATCGTCTTTTAGGACAGGCTCTGACACTAACCAAGTCCTGCAATCCCAAATGCACTCTCCCGCCGTTTGCTGTCTTCCATATGCAGAAACCACTACTAAAAATTAGGCTTGTTTTATTTTTCTTTGCTTCCATATGGGCTCTTGGTCAGTCGTTGCTCAATATTTCTTTCTTTCTTTTTTCTCTTTTTTTTTTTTTTTTTT
>NW_016803215.1:509925-514026 GCF_001698545.2 Rhinopithecus bieti
TTTTTTTTTTTTTTTTTGAGGCAGGGTCTCACTTTGTTGCCCAGGCTGGTGTGCAGTGGTCCAATCACAGTTCACTGCGGCCTCAACCTCTTGGGCTCAAACAAGTTTCCCACCTCAGCCTCCCTAAAAGCTGGGACTATAGGCATGTGCCACCACACCTGGCTAATGGCTTCATTTTTTGTAGAAATAGGGTCTCACTGTGTTGCCCAGGCTGGTCTCAAACTCCTGGGCTCAATCCTTCCTCCCATGTCAGTCTCCCAAAGTGCTAGAATTACAGGCATGAGCTGCTGCACTCAGCTAATATTTCTTTACCCTTATGGAGCTAACAAATCATGTTCCAGCCATTTCAGGATGAATGCAAAAACGGTATTCAGATGGTAAAGTTGGACTTAATTCAGTGAGATTTAATAATAGACAATTTATGTCGATTTCCAAATAATACAAGTCAGTTCCAATATATCCCTTAAGAGACTTCCAGAACCCCATGGCGTCAGATGTGAAGAACAATCCCCACAGCTCTGCTGAGACTGTGAGGGCGCTGGGGTTGCGGCGTCCTCCCCGCTGCCTTCCTTTCTGTTAGCTTGCATTCACTTCTGCTCCTGCGGCTTCCTTTCCAATCTCAGCTGCACAACAAAAGCTCAGTAGAAGCCAGTTCAGTATTAGAAACGAGGGATGCTGGTCTGTTAATCTTTCTTCTCTATTAGTCCCCAAGGATCAGCTTTAGACACTGTGAAACCCGTGGGGCATTTCCACGCAGGCTCCACACTCTCATCGCATCCATGGTACTGATGGTAGGAACAGAAGCCTCCTACGCTTTCCCCTGGCAGGTCCATCTTTCTGATCTAATCCTCGGGGTGCATCCATTGTCAGAGGTCTGAAGCAGCCCAGCATCCTCTCTCTGGGGAGAAGAGCAAATGCATGCGATGCAATGTATTTACTTTTCAAAAGGAGGAAGGCTTCTTTGGGCCAAATGCCGTACCAATATAGTGAATTCTCAGTTATTTGCATTTGAATTACCTTGATATTTCTGAAAATAGAGCACTGTACTTTTTTTTAAGAGAGAGGGTCTTGCTCTGTTGCTCTGGCTGGAGTACAATGGCAGGATCACAGCTCACTGCAGCCTCCACCTCCTGGGCCCAAGTGATTCTCCCGCCTCAGCCTCCTGAGTAGCTGAGACTAAAGGCATACCCCTACCATGCCCAGCTAATGTTTAAATTTTTTGTAGAGACAGGGTCCCACTATGTTGCCCAAACTGATCTTGAACTCCTGGCCTCAAGTGATTCTCCCTCCTCAACCTCTCAAAGCACTGGGATTCTAGGCATGAGCCACTGCCCTGAACTTGCACCAGTACTCTTGATTGACTTCTTGGTAATGGCCCCCCATTATTAGTGGCTACATTAGTTCAGAAAGGATTTGCACAGAGGCCTGTTTTGAAACATATGTGCTTTATTCTGGATATGAGATCAAGAAAGGCCTGTGAAAATGAATGCCAAATTCTCTCTCTGGGCCATGGCTCGATCCTCCTGCTGTGGCCTCCTAAAGTGCTGGGATTACAGGAGTGAGCCACTGCGCCCAGCATCAGTAAGTTTTAATCCTTCATAGAGTTGTGCCACCATCACCACAATCCAGTTTTGAAAGATCATTCATGCCATTTGCAGTCAACCTCCACGCCCATCTCCAACCCCAGCTACTGGGGTTGCTGTGTGCACAGATTTGCCTTTTCAGGAAGTTTCAAATAAAAGAATCAAACAATATGTGGCCTTTTGCATCTGGCTTCTTTCATTTAATGCTTTTGAGGCATATCCATGTCATAGTGAGTATCACGTGTATATCACGTATACGCAGGAATATCTGTCCCTTTGCCATCGGGAGGATGCCATCGCATGGAGGTCCTGCATTTTGTTTTCTGTTTCTCAGTTGACGGTCACGTGGGTTGTTTACAGGTCTGGGCTATTACAAATAATGTCACTGTGAACATCTGTGTCCAGGTCTCTGTGTGGACACACACGGCTAATTTTATAATCAAAAAAACAAAACCAAAGGACCAAAATGAATTCTGGAACTGTTTCTGGAATACATTTCCTCTTACCAAAATGGGAATTCTAAGAGTGGGGCAGGAAATGTAAAGTAGGAGAGAAAGAAGTGGGCTTTCCCCTCGTCGGATTCGGCAACAAAGGGGCACGATTGTCCCACTCTGGAAGTGGCTCATATTCGCACAGTTCATCCAAAGCTCCAGAACACGCTCAACATCCGTCTGCCCCATGGCACCTCTGACATCGATCTCAACCCAAACACCCATCCCACTCATGAGTCCCTTCGTTCAAGGGCAGCAAATGAAGGACATCCCACTTCCCTGCCCCTGCTGCATTTAGTGAGAGCAGGGGTTTGGAGGACTGTGGAGAAAAGCCCCAGACACCAGTGTCAATTCAAGGGCTGAGACTTTAAGGTTTAGCAATTCGAATGTTTCAGCTAGGTCCCTTCCCAGTGCACAAAGGTCAAAGGTTGCAGTTATGGAAGGAAAAGGATCAGAAAAAAAACATGGAAAATAGGATCTGGTTCTATAAGCAGGAAAGAGATAAGCAGGAAACAATTCAGAGGAAAAGAGGCAAAAGTAAACTGGCACTCCAAGCTGGGGTGTCTTATTCACCAAGAGAAGCAAACGGACAGCATATTTTGGGGACAATGTTTAACACAAGTAGATATTCATGATTTTAAGCACTTTGGGAAAATCTGGTGTTAATGAATATTAATGAGGACACCTGTCTTGTTTATTGATTACAGCAGCTCTCCACTGGAAGTTCCTGTAGCAACTCGAGCTATGTCCTGGGTATCTAGGGATCCAGGTGATTTCTGGAACCTGCTGCAGAGGTAATCCTGCCTCTCTCTTTCGGACCCTCAGGTTGCCCTAGTGACTCTAGGAACCTTTCTCCACACCTCTTTGTGTGCCATCTATGGGACATAGAATTTGAACCTCTGTCTCTCCTTTTCCTCTCCTTGCTTTGGTTTAATCCATCATTTCTAGGTGCGTGACAACATTCCCTAACTTAACCCCCCTGCTTTCCTATTTCAGCTACCGTCACAATGATCTTAATACCATTAGGTATCTAGCACTTGGCAATTTTCAAAGAGCTTCTGCTAGATCCTCACTTGGAATCTTGTGATACAGGTGAGATAGCTAGGAGTGTCTCCTTTTAAAGGAAATCATGGCAGAGAAGTTCAGTGACAGCCCAATATTACACAATCATAAAGTGGTGAGACCAGGAGCAGGTTACAGGTCCCCACCCTGGTGCAGTGAAAGGGCAGGGCACGTAAGTTCTGAAGTTTCAGGCAAATGTGCTGTGACAGAATGTGCTAAACTTAGGCTAACAGAGAATAGGGAAGGGCTGTAACAACTCATAACAGGTCTACAGAATACCTTCAAACCCATGAATTTGTATTTTAAGAACACGTACGCTTGTGAGAAGTTTTCTAACTCATTTTAAGTTTTCTAGAGGTCTTATCCACATACTTTTTTTTTAAAGGCACTGAGATCTTGAAATTGAAATGTAGATAGAGTTGTGGGGTAAAGAACTTCTGTTGAGGCCAGGCGCAGTGGCTCAAGCCTGTAATCCCAGAACTTTGGGAAGCCAAGGAGGGTGGATCACTTGAGGTCAGGAGTTCGAGACCAGTCTGGCCAACATGGTAAAACCCCGTCTCTACTAAAATACAAAAAATTAGCCAAGCGTGGTGGCGGGCATCTGTAGTTCCAGCTACTCAGGAGACTGAGGCAGGAGAATTGGTTGAACTCGGGAGGCAGAGGTTGCAACGAGCTGAGATGGTGCCATTGCACTCCAGTCTGGGTAACAAAAGCATGATTCCATCTCAAAAAAAAAAAAAAAAAAAAAAAAGCAAAAGTAAAAGAACTTCTGTTGAATGATGATTTGCAAAAATATGTCTGCAATATAGTACTAAGTACTAATTTTATGGGGCAAATAGCTCTTTATTTAATCTCATGACCTTGTATAAAATCTTGCCCTAAACTAAACTCAAATGTATAGCCATTAATATTTAATGATACAATATTGGTGCTAGGTTAACATTTACCAAAAAAAAAAAAAAAAA
>NW_016803215.1:515530-547012 GCF_001698545.2 Rhinopithecus bieti
AAGAATTTGAAAAGACTAGACTGGCCTAGACTCCCAGCCTACCTCCTTGTCCCATGCAGGATGCTTCCTGCCCTCGAACATCGGACTCAAGGTCTTCAGCTTTGAGACACAGACTGGCTTCCTTGCTCCTCAGCTTGCTGATGGCCTATTGTGGGACCTTGTGATCGTATCAGTCAATACTCCTTAATAAACTCCCCTTTACATATACAGCTATCCTATTAGTTCTGTCCTTCTAGAGAATCCTGACTAATACACAACCCATGTTCACTTTAGGGTGGAGACTGAACATGTAAATCCATTTTAATTAGGTCCTATACGTAAAAAGGTAGAATGTAGGTCAAAAGTCCTCTTTCTTTCTTTTTTCTTCCTCCCTCCCTTCCCTTCCCCTCCTTTCCCCTCCCCTCCCCTCTTGCTCTGTTGCCCAGGCTGGTCTCAAACTCTTGCCCTCAAGTGATCCTCCCACCTCAGCCTGATAATGCTCTGGGATTACAGGTGTGAACCTGCATTTGGCCCCCTTTTATTATTATTATTTTTTAGAGACAGTGTCTCATTCTGTCACCAGGCTGGAGTGCAGTGGTGCAATCACAGTTCACCATAGCCTTGAACTCCTAGGCTCAAGTGATCCTCCCACCTCAGCCTCCTGAGTAGCTGGGCCTGCAGATGCATGCCACCATGCTCGCCTAATACACTTTTAAAATATTTTGCAGAGATGGAATCTTGTTTCTCTGACTTTTAGATGTTTTCTCACCTTATCACAGAGTTTCAAACAAATCTTATCTCAGGACTGCCACTGGAAAAATGCTCACCATGAGTGAACTGCAAACTAAGATTAGTAAATTTTAAGTCTAAACACCAGAGACCTCCAAATAATGGAATTTGTTTAAAAATATTTTTAAAATAATTAAACTGAAAAGAAATCATACCGTCCTCCCCTCCCTGGCCTCATTTTTTTTTTCTTATTTTTTCTTTGTTTTGAGACAGAGTCTTGCTCTGTGGCCAGGCTGGAGTGCAGTGGAGCGATCTCGGCAATCTGCGCCTCCCAGGTTCAAGTGATTCCCCTGTCTCAGCCCCCTTAGTAGCTGGGACTACAGGTGTGAACCGCCACGCCTGGCTAATTTTTTGTATTTTAGTAGAGACAGGGTTTCACCATGTTGGCCAGGATGGTCTCGATCTCCTGACCTCATGATCCGCCCGCCTGAGCACCTTCTTAATCCACAATAGAAAAAGAAGGTCAGAAAGTGCATTCAGAATATTTTGGAGCAGAATCAAGTTTGCTTTTAAACCACTGTGTGAATTTAGTCTGAACAAGCTATTCTGGGTAAATTCTCTTCCTCCATTAAACTTGGGACCCCAGATTGACTTCTCTCTTTTTGGGTGGGTGGATGATGGGAATGCATGACTAATAGCTGTTGCCCAAATCACAAATATATGGGGGGACTAGTGGTCAACAGGCAGGTTTTGGGCTGGGCATGGTGGTTCATGCCTATAATCCCCGTACTTTGGGAGGCCAAGGCAGGAGATTGCTTGAGCCCAGGAGTTTGAGACCAGCCTGGGCAACACAGTGAGACCCCCCCATCTCTACAAAAAATACAAAAATCAGCTGGGCATGGTGGTGCACACCTATAGTCCCAGCTACTCAGGGGGCTGAGGCAGGGGGATGGTTTTAACCCAGAAGTTCCAGGCTGCAATGAGCCATGATGGCATCAGTATACTCCAGCCTGGGTGACACAGCAAGACCTTGTCTCAAAAAAAGCGAGACGAAGGCAAGTGTTTGAGTGATCCTGCCTGCATCTGAGTACCGACTTTTCTACTCACTGAAAGTCACTTCATGTTTCTGTGCCTCTGCTCCCATGCCAATAAAATGGGAATAAGAAGAAGATAGATCTTGATGAACTGTTGTGATAATTAAACGAGAACATCAGTGTAAAGTGCTTGGAGTTGTGCCTAGTGCAGAATCAGCACTTGGTGAGTGTTAATTATTTGTATAACTTGCTGGCATGGGAAGCCCGACTCTTTTCTGGCTGGAATCCCATAGGCCTGCACAACAGTAAACAGCCCCATTGCCAACCCCCAGGATCTATAGTGAATACAGAGAGAGAATGGTGAGTTACCTCCTTCTGAAACTGGCTAAACTGTCCCACAGAACTGATGTTTATGGTTTCTTCGAATAAACATCAAAAATTTGACTATCCCAGTTTTGAACCTTGAGAAAGTTATATTTGTCTTATCTGAGTTACTTTCTCAGGAAATCAACCATCAGGTCTCTCTGAGAGTATCAGAAAGCCAACAGTGTAATCCTAGCACTTTGGAAAGCCAGCCTGTAATCCTAGCACGTTGGAAGGCTGAGGCCAACGCATGGCTTGAGCCCAGGAGATCAAGACCAGCCTGAACAACGTGGCAAAACCTCACTGAAAATGCAAACTTAGCTGGGCATTGTGTGTGCTTGTAGTCCCAGCTACTTGGGAGGCTGATCTGGGAGCACTGATTGAGCCTGGAAGGCGGAGGCTGCAGTGAGCTGTGATTGTGGTACTGCACTCCAGCCTGGGCTGGAAAAGAAAAGAAAAAATGGAAGCTTACCAGGCCCCTCACCCTTCATGATGCCCAACTGACTCCCTCCTTCCTGTTGACCACCTCCTCTTCCTCAACCCTCCTTCATTCCTGTTTTCCCACACATGGCTACATTTCTTCCCTGCTGTAAAACAACCTAATTTTAGTCGGTCAGAGACACAAATCTGAGACGACAAAATACACTTGGGTCATTTCCCCAATCAAAGCAGCTCTCCTACATGGTTAAAAAAAAAAAAAAAAAAAAAATCAAAATGAAAAACACCATCTCCCATCAAACCAAAACAAATCCTTGGAACTGCTGTTCCTAGCAATGTTAATAGCTCATCAATAAGAAATTCAACATCGTTATAGGTAACTTCTTTTCTGTGTGGTTGGAAAACATTCTGGATAACCATATATTTCAGTAGATAGAAGTTATGATAAATGGCTCATGTGGAAATACCAGGTGGTCTCATAAAAGACAATATTAATGAGATGTTGAGCGATACCTTATCATAAGTGAGTTGCAGTACATCCACTAATTCATCAGATTTTGTTTGTGTCTCCTCTACACAAGGTTAACGTCTGAAACATGAGGGTTTGGTTGCACGTCACATGGACACTGGAGACAAGCAATGCCAAGCAACAGGTTCTTAGCAAACAGAATGAAGAGTTCACAGCTTTTATGTACATATATGGTCAGCATGATTAAACTCACTTTTGCTTTTAAGTTTTTTAAATTTGGGTATACTGTGTAGAAAATTACTAAAATAGTTCAATTGATTTCCTGTTAGACTTCTCTTCTTCCTGAGCGAATTCCATGACATGTTATCATGTTGCAAAATAAAAAATATTTTCCCACTTTGAAAGTGCAATTGGATGCTCTCCCCAAAGTAAAGTCAACCCACAATCCAAAAGGCACAGAACCACCTTCACAGGGCAGGAAAGCGTGCTCACCATCTCTGTGATCTCGGCAATGTCCTCTCTGTGCTCCCAGTTGGGAAATATATTGGTGAATGTCAGGGGTTCCAGACTAGCACGGATAAGGTAAGACTTGGGGGGTGGTTTCTTGAGATTTTTCCCTGTAGTTACACAGAATGCAACGTCAGTAGACCGAAGGGAGACCCTGTCTTTCACTGATTTCCCTTGAAATCTTTTCTTCTTTGTCAGAACTCATGACTTCATGCTTAAAATGCAAGTTACGAGTAGTTCATAACAACACATGGATAATGTTTATGTAAGATGTTAGTTTCATGCCTGTGACGACAATAGTGACCTATAATCAACCTGAGTCTATACTTCTTGAACCTAACAAAACGCTCTGTATTCCTGGAAGGGAGAGCTCCTCTGTCTGCAGCTTCTGGGTGGAGCATTTTCTTCCTCCTGAATTCACTGTGGCGGCTTCCCTCTGCCTTCCTACCACGGGATTAACTCTGATATGACTGACGGCGAACGACAGCATCTTATACATCCACATTCACTATAACATTGGATGGAAGGTTTCATATGTTATTTATTGCTGAACAGTTTTTCAGGAAGAGAATCAATTGCACATACTCAGTGATATTAAACTAATAGTATCAATGAAACCATAAAAATGTGATATTAATTACTGGTATTTTCACTTTACATAAAGGACCAGAAATTTCATGTGGATGGTATATGAAAAACTACAAACTTACTTTTAGGATATAACACTAAAAATAATAATAAATAACAAAAAGGTTGGCAATGGCCATTCACCATTTGGGGGAGACTTTCATTTTCCAACAGCATGGTAGTGGTTGCAGATAAAGTACATGGCAGAGGCCAACTTGTCTCTCAGTGTGATCAACCCGGAGTACAACAGGGTTTTAATCTGCCTGGGGCGTTCCACAATATAGCCTTTATCCTTGAGGGTAACATGTTAGATGGCCTCATAATACCAGAGAGAAAAACTAGTTCTTCTTCATGCTGGCAGCTGAGAATGCATGAATCTAAAAATTAATAAATCTCAAAAAAATTAAAGGGGAAAAAAATGGATTTCATTACCACCTGCCAGGCTTTACAGACACTGGCTGACCCATGCAGAAAGAGAAAGAGGGTCTAGGGCTCCGGGGAGCTGCTGGCGAGGCCTCTTCTTTGCAGTACTGGAGTACGGTCTCCATCGTGCTCTTCCGGTCGGAGGCAGGGCAGATGCGGGCAGAACCAGTGATCTTGTTCTCGATGGGCCACCAGCCTTGCCAGAGGTACACCTCGTGGTGGTTGTCAACAAGGAAAAGCGCTGTGAGGGCAGGGACAGACCCTGACCATCAGGAGCTCCTTCACAGACACTTCCAGCTCACTCCTCCCCAAACCTAGTGGATGCTGTTCCTCCCCGCTGCTGTGTCATGGGGGAAACCCCCTTGGCCGTCAAACCAGGGGCAAAGGGGCAAAGAGAAACCCAGGACACCCCAGCCCTTTGAAAGGTCAACTGGGAGAAGCCTCTAGACAGAGAGAGGTGGCGTCAAGGTGTTGGTCTCTTTCATTCCTCGTCCTCCAGGTCCTCCTCCCTTTGCCCCAGCTCAAGCCCCTGGCCCTTCTGGATACTGGCAGGACTGTGCTAAGAGTGGAAGGGATAATGCATGTGCCACTCAAGGGGCTGTTAGCACCACGTATCTCCAAAGAGCACAATCAACACTGGAGCACACATCTCACGGCAGACAGGTCAGAGGCGTTCCTGCCCTGCGCGCGACTGCTTAGCAGTGAGGTGAGCTCATGGTTCTCTTACAGAGAAATGGGCTTTAAACATCAAAACTGTGGCCAGGAGTGGTGGCTCATGCTGGTAATCCCAGTGCTTTGGGAGGCTGAGGAAGAAGGACTGTTTGAGCCCAGGAGTTCAAGACCAGCCTGGGCAACATGGTGAGACCGTACCTCTACAAAAGAAAAAAAAAAAAATGCCAGGCATGGTACATGCCTATAGTCCCAGTTACTCAGGGGCTGAAGTGGGAGGATCACTTGAGTCCAGGAGTTCGAGGCTGCAGTGAGTCATGACTGTGTCACTGTACTCCAGCCTGCATGACAAAGTGAGATGCTATTTCTAAAAAATAAAATAAAATGGCTGGGCGCAGTGGCTCACGCATGTAATCCCAGCACTTTGGGAGGCCGAGGCAGGCGGATCATGAGGTCAGGAGATTGAGACCATCCTGGCCAACATGGTGAAACCTCATCTCTATTAAAATACAAAAAATTAGCCGGGCATTGTGGCGGGCACCTGTAATCCCAGCTACTTGGGAGGCTGAGGCAGGAGAATGGTGTGAACGCGGGAGGTGTAGGTTGCAGTGAGCCGAGATTGCGCCACTGCACTCCAGCCTGGGCGACAGAGTGAGACTCCATCTCAAAAATAAATAAATAAATAATAAATAATAAATAAAATAAAATACAAAATAAAATGAAATAAATTGAAAATAAAATTGTTCTACTGCCTTTTCCTCCTCACTTTTCTCCTCCTCAAATTGTCAGCCTGACTCTTACTCCACGTGGCAAAACGCCTCTCACTGTTGCTGGTCGGCTCACCATGTGTCCTTTCCTGGCATGCGTTTCAGGATTCTGTGAAAGCCACACTTTAAAAGCCCAGTGGAGGTTGATAACCCGCCCTGAGCCCCAGGATGAAGGGCGTGGGCACAGCCTCTCTTTGTGATGGCTAAGATTTTCCAAGCATGACATGTGCACTGGTCAAACTTCCAGTGGTGCCCTGGGCTCTCAGTGCAAGGTGAGGTCCCTGGCTGCAGCTCCAGGCTCTTGTAATGTGAGAAGCAACAAATACAAACTGGAAAGCAGCTGACCTTGGCTTCACTGGAGGGTGGGCAGGAGGGGCTGTCAAGCCCAGTCTCTTGTGACTTTCCCAACCAGAATGAGGGCACAGAGGTTTTGTCTTGAGGTGGTGGCCTTGTGGAAACAGCCCTGACCTTGGGATCAGAAGACCTGGGCTGGAGTCTTGCCTCTGCTGTGGAGACTTGGTATGGCAGACCCTGTTCACTGGCTAACGTAGCCGATACCTCAACACCCTTCTCCCCGCCATTTGCTTTCCTAGGCTCCCTTGCAGCTGGGGTTGGCCATGTGACAAGCTCTGCCCAATGGGATATAAGCAGAAGTCTGCTGGGGTTTCTGGGAAAACGTCTTTTTTATCTGATTAAAGAGAGAGATGTGGCTATTAATTCCCTTTTTTCCTCCACCCTTCTTTCTCTTTCTGTCTTGAATGTAAACATGATGGCTGGAGCAATGGCAGTCGACCAGTGACCATGCAGCAACAAGACTGAGAGCAAGGCTGGGAGAAGAGCAGACACGCCAGGCCTGCCGCTGTGGTGCTCAACCTGTTCTTAGCTGACGTCTTTGGGTGGGTTAAGTAACTGAGCCTTGTTCCTTATGCTATAATATGTGGCTGATTTCACCCTCCTTCCTTTTGGTTTAGGGGTGAGGATAAGCCTATGTTCTGGGTGTGCAGAAGCACATGGAAGGTGTGTCTTCTGCTGCTCAGCATAGCTGCCGCCTGCAAGCAGTGCCCGACTGGGGCACACTGCACAGATCTTCCTGCAGGAAGGGCATGGAACTGACCACAGAAGGGGCTTGGGCAAAATACACAAACTCCGTGGCCGCAAAATCCCCAGAGGAGCTGCAGAGGATGAACAGGTGGGGTGCGAAGTTAAAACTTCCAGGATCTTTGAAAGAAAAGAGAACAAAGCTAAAGTTACCGTATGAATTAAAGTAAATTCCAGATGAAGAATGAATGTAAAATATGAAATAATTCAAAGCATTGTGGAAACGGGTAGAATTTATCTGAGCTTCGAGGTGGAGAAGACCTGTTAAATTGTAATAGTAAAAGAACTGGCCAGGTGCGGTGGCTCATGCCTGTAATCCCAGCACTTTGGGAGGCCGAGGTGGGCTGATCATTTGAGGCCAGGAGTTTGAGACCAGCCTGGCCAACATAGTGAAACCTGTCTCTGCTAAAATACAAAATTAGCTGGGCATGGTGGCACATGCCTGTAATCCCAGCTATTCAAGAGGCTGAGAATCGCTTGAACCCAGGAGGTGGAGGCTGCAGTGAGCCAAGATCGCACCACTGCACTCCAGCTTGGGCAACAGAGTGAGACTCTGTAACAAAACAAACAAACAAGCAAACAAACAAAAAAGACTGGAGTCTCTGCTTCTATATCACCTCAATTTTCCTACCTTCAATCCCATTTCCAACATTACAACTGTATTGGGGTTTGAAAGGAAGAAGAAAACTCATTTAAGTTCCTAAAAGTTCAGGGGTCATATTTACTTGATTTTTTCAGCCATTTCTTTGGCAAAGTATCTGTAACATAGGTTCCATAAATGATTCTAATAATTTCTTAAAGTATTTTCACTAAAATGGCCTTTCCTACCATCCACTGTAGATCTGAACTGGCTAAGTTTGTATGTTTTGAGAGGGCAAAATAAAATAGGAACCATCAATGACTACATTATAAATACCTAAAATTAATTTGGAAGCCACTCAACTGAAATTTCTGCTAACTTAGCAAAAAATTTTGCCTTTGATTAGCAATCCTGTTCCTCAAAGTAGTGAAAATTTGTTGCACCAACTAGATTACTGGGGAAAGGCATGTTTCAAATAGATCATAACAGTTTATAAAGACCTAGACATTTTAGCACTCAAATACATTGTGTAAATACACATTTACACTTAAATAACCAATATCATGTCCTAACATTCTAAATAGACTTGACAGTATATATCCAAAATACAATTGTATCTCTTTTGAAAGTATTTTATTTTAGAGACAGGGTTTTGCTCTGCTGCTCAGGCTGGAGTGTAGTGGTATAACCATAGCTCACTGCAGCCTTGAACTCCTGGGCTCAAGGGATCCTCCTGGCTCAGCCTCCCAAAGCCCTGGGACTACAGGCAGATGCCACTATACTGGGCTGATTTTTTTATTTTCGTACAGATGGGGTTTTACTATGCTGCCCAGAGTAGTCGTGAACACCTGGCCTTAAGTGATCCTCCCACCTCAGCTTCCCAAAACTCAGGGATTACAGGTGCAAGCCTAGACTTCTATTTCTTTAAAGAGATTTTACAAAATGGGCATTTCACTAATTTTCGTTAAGAGTTTTCTTCATGTATTGACATGTAGTCCAATATACAAATTCATTTTCATATGTGTATTCATTTTAATTTTAGCAATGTAAAGATTAAACTTTTAGTGGGAAGAACTTATGGGGCCATTCTTTTCCTTTTCTTTTGTATTTTAGTAGAGATGGGGTTTCACCGTGTTAGCTGGGATGGTCTCGACTTCCTGACCTCTTGATCCGGAGTCATTCTTTTCACAGCCTTGATCAGTTGCCTAATTTAAAGTGTAATACAAAATTAACGGGGCGTGGTGGCAGGCGCCTGTAATCCCAGCTACTCCGGAGGCCAAGGCAGGGATAATTGCTTGAACCCAGGAGAGAGAGGTTGCAGTGAGCCAAGGTTGCGCCACTGCACTCCAGCCTGGGCAACAGAGCGAGACTCTGTCTCAAAATAAATAAATAGGGCCTGGTGCAATGGCTCATGCCAGTAATCCCAGCACTTTGGGAGGCCAAGGCAGATGGATCACGAGGTCAGGAGATTGAGACCATCCTAGCTAACACGGTGAAATCCCGCTGCTCTAAAATACAAAAAATTAGCCGGGCATGGTGGCGGATGCTTATAGTCCCAGCTACTTGGGAGGCTGAGGCAGGAGAATGGTGTGAACCTGGTAGACGGAGCTTGCAGTGAGCCGAGATTGCACCACTGCACTCCAGCCTGGGTGACAGAGCGAGAGCGAGACTGTCTCTAAATAAGTAAATAAATAAATAAATAGATAAATAAATAGATAAATAGATAAATAAAGTGTGGACATATTATGCCATCAAAGCAGTTTCAAGAATAAGTTTGGTACCAGTAGTGCTATTTAGGAATAACAGAAAACAGAGGTGTGAAGACTGCTCATGGTTAAGTATCCTTCCCCAGAGCCACCTATTTATAGAAATTAAACCCCTGTCATGCCCTGGAGAAGCCTGGCTCAGCATCCCTGGGGACCTTGAGCAGCTGTCCCCTGACCCTGCTGGAGTGCGAGCAACCCTACCCTGCAGGCGCTGGGCCAGGACATTGACCCCAGCAGGCCGGCCAGCATCAGCCAAGCAGAGGCTGTACCACCTGTGCAGCTGCTGCTTTTTGCTGACCCTCTCCCAGAAGTGCTCCCTGAGCTCTGACTCAGTCCTGTTTGCAGGTGTGCTGACCCTCTCCCAGAAGTGCTGCCTGAGCTCTGACTCGGTCCTGTTTGCAGGTGTGCTGACCCTCTCCCAGAAGTGCTGCCTGAGCTCTGACTCGGTCCTGTTTGCAGGTGTGCTGACCCTCTCCCAGAAGTGCTGCCTGAGCTCTGACTCGGTCCTGTTTGCAGGTGTGCTGACCCTCTCCCAGAAGTGCTGCCTGAGCTCTGACTCGGTCCTGTTTGCAGGTGTGCTGACCCTCTCCCAGAAGTGCTGCCTGAGCTCTGACTCGGTCCTGTTTGCAGGTGTGCTGACCCTCTCCCAGAAGTGCTGCCTGAGCTCTGACTCGGTCCTGTTTGCAGGTGTGCTGACCCTCTCCCAGAAGTGCTGCCTGAGCTCTGACTCGGTCCTGTTTGCAGGTGTGCTGACCCTCTCCCAGAAGTGCTGCCTGAGCTCTGACTCGGTCCTGTTTGCAGGTGTGCTGACCCTCTCCCAGCAGTGCTCCCTGAGCTCTGACTCGGTCCTGTTTGCAGGTGTGGCTCTTGTGGGCACAAGTGATAGAGGAGCCGGAGGAGTGACACCAAGGGGCCAGAGCTTTCGCGTTGGCTACAGAGTGACTGCAAGTGCCATCGGGCTGTGCTTCTGCTGCTGGAGGGATGGTCTGGAATCTGAACATTCTCTGCTCTATCCTAATTCTCCAAAGCTGGACTTTTCCAAAGTTGTAAGTCTGCTGGAAAGAAACAAAAAAAGGAAGGAAGGAAGAAAGGAAGGAAGGAAGGGAGGAAAGAAGGGAGGGAGGGAGGGGAAAGGAAAGAAAGACAAAGAAAGAAGGAAAGAAAGAAGAAAGAAAGAGAGAAAGAAAGAAAGGAGAGAGGAGGGAGGGAGGGAGAAAGAGACAGAGGGAGAGAGGGAGTGAGGGAGAGAAGGAGGGAGGGAAGAAAGGAAGAAAAGAAGGAAAGAAACGAAGAAAGTAAGTGCCTGGACAACATAGTGAGACACTGTCAAGGAAGGGAAAGGGAGGGGAGGGGAGTGGGAGGGAAGGGAGTCCCTCCCACTGGGGGTCCTTTTCTGACACCCCACTACTCCCTGGAAGGAGAGGCTGAAGCTGCTTGAGCCCTGGAAGATCCCATTCCTGCTGTTTAAGAAGCTCCTGAAGTTCGATGTGTTCAGCGGCCCAACTTCAAGCCGCCTTGCTGCTGGTTCAAGCCTGACCTGCTCCACAGTCTGGTGACTGGGCTCTTCGGCCCATCCTTGTAACCAAACTCATGGCTCCCCACATCCTGTGCTGGAGCCCCACTCTGACTCCCTGCCTGCAGAGTGGGTTAACAGCACAGTCGGGTTTGAAAAGAGGCTGGCCTGGATGTGAGTGTCCGGCTCTGCTCCCTGCTAGCTGTGTGGCTTCAGGCAGGTTCCCTGATCTTATGGTCCTATTCCTCATCTGAGAAATTAGCACCACAACAGAACAAGTCTCAGGGAGCCCAGGAGGCACTCAGCTAGAGGCAGGATAAAGCCCCCAGCATCGTGCCCTGAAGGGGCAGGGGGACCTCTGGGCCACAGCCGGCTCTGCAGAGCACACAGCCCCACTGGCTGTGCTCAGTGAGACCCGCCTGCTGGGTGTTCCTGCACTTGCTTTATTTTACATCATGGATAATTGTCTTGGAGACAGGGTCTGAAATAGTTACTTGGTTCCTACAAAAAGTGTCTTCTGTAGAGTAGGTGCTCAGGAAATGGTGTCAGTTGATGAACAGATGCATTTTATATAAACCAGGAAAGAAATCACGTGGTTCTGAGCCTGCAGTTTTCTGAAGCAAACAGCTGCCTGTGCTTCCTGTGGCCCCAGGGGCAGGTGCACCTGCACAGCAAGGAGGCTGTAAAGAGGCGAAAAAACTCTCTTCTGAGTTGAAATCACAGACCTGTGACCTGCATGCTAAGTGGGAAGGGGTGAGGAGCGCTGTGGGAAAGGCTCCTCCTTGGCAAGGAAAGGGGTGATTTCTCCAGAGCATCCAGGTCAGTGTTTTGCAATGCGGTATGTCACCATCAGGAACCGAGGAGAGTTTAGACTCTGCATTTACTATACCAGACCCACAAAGCACCACACGTGCTCTCAGTCTCGGGAGAAACAGCCTCTTTCACTTTTCAAATCAATCTTCCGTGCGTGTATTTACTATAATGTTACAGCCCATTTGGTTCCAGCTTTAAATCACGAAGATATGCTGTACTCAACGACTTTAATTGAAGCAGCACACGGCCACATGGGAAATATCATTTAGAGGCCATCATTTAGAGCTTTTCTGTTTCCCAGAAAAGCTCTGGGGACAGGGGCAGGAGAGAGAGAGAGGGAGCCGAGAAGACTTGATGTGCAAGTTCAATTTCTACAGGTGAACACCAGCGGCCTCGGCAATGCTAGGTTGTTAGGAATTCGGCCTTCTTTTCATCTCTGTGGTTTACTAAGTGGCTCTCAGAGGCGCATGACTGCAGTGCCCCACTGCACATACCCAGTGGGGAGCACAACAGGACTCATCGGGGAAGCTGGCTCCTGCAGGGCTGCTGGGCCGGCCTCTTTCAGCTGGAAAAAACCATGAGTGTTCACTAACCTGCTGTGCTCACCATGAACTTCCACTTGACCACATAGGCATCCCCCTCGTGGAACTGCCCAATGCTCTGTTTGGGGAGCCTGCTATAGTCGAATTCTAGGATGTGCCAGACATCCACGGAGATGCTGGTGATCTCAAACTGCCTCCTGTCATGTCCTTCCACCAGGCCATAGCCACGGCCAACGTTCACCCCGTCCAGGATGGTGCCTGCTGTCGTCTGGGGCATGGACACCATCCGTGTCACATCGTACGGCTTGACATCAGCCCTGAGGTCTTCCTATAGGAGAACATGAAGACATCGGTTCAGTTGCCTGTTTCCACAGCCACTCCTTGTCACACTCAATGCTGCTTCAGCTGTTCATGGGACAGCATAAAAATACAGCTTCCATACTCTGTCTCAGGATGTTTAAGTGCAATCAGGGAAAGGCTGCATTTTCAAAAAGACTCTGGGAGGTCTGAACACCCATTGCCACATTGGTGGTGTGGCATCATGGGATGCCTGAAAACAGGTGCAAACCAGACTCTTCACCTCCCGGAGTCAGATTAGAATTGGAGGCCTGTCTGCTGTTCTACCAGTGAATCCTGGGAAGGCCTCTTAGCTTTAAGGGTGTGTGTGTGTGTGTGTCCATGTTTTTTTTGTTTTAATTAAAAAAGTATTTTAGTTGACACATGATTATGGGTATGATTTGATGTGTTGATACATGCATCTGTTTTATGGGGAAGGGGATGTGGGAAGGAGACGGGAGAGGGAGGATAGGGAGATGTTGGCCAATGGGTACAAAATGACAATCAGAGAGGAAAAATGAGTTCTGGTTTTCTCCTGCACAGTGGGCTGACTGTTTTCCAATACTGTATTGCATATCTCAAAAGAGCTAGAAGAGAAGATTTGAATGTTCTCACCTCAAACAAATGATACATCTGAGGTGATGACCTCGCAAACTATCCTGATTTGATCATTTTACATCAAGGCCACTTTTGTTGGGACCCGAACCAAGCCCTGAGGTTTGAGACTTGGTCACCGGAATACCTTGTGCTGGGCAAGTTCCCTGGGGTTCTTCTCATTCTCTCTCTTCAGTTCTGTCCAATCCAGAAACTTCTCTTTGAACAAAATTGTTTCATTGTGTTCAGTAAGTCTCCCAAATAGCGCCCAGTCGGGCCGCCCCTGTCCTTTTCTGCAGGGTGGGGGTGGGGGTTGGGAGAACAGACAGGAAAAGAACCAAGATTAAGCTAAGCTTAAACAAAGGAATCTAAAACACATGTGGCTACTGGAAAAAATCTCAAAGCATGTAAGTGGTGTATAGAACAAATGGTTTATTTTCCTGCATTTTACCAAATAATGACATTTTGTTATTTTAGTCTGAAGTCTTGCAAAGCTTTGTGTCCATGGAGTTTTTGATGTGCCTAAATGTGACATGAACCATGTCAGGACTAGACTTTTCTTACAATCAAGCAAGTCTTTTTTTTTTTTTTTTTTGAGATAAGGTCTTGCTGTGTTGCCCAGGTTGAAGTGCAATTGCACAATCACAGTTCCCTGCAGCGTCAAACTCCTGGGCTGCCATGATCCTCCTGCTTCAGCCTTGCAAATAGCTGGAACTACAGATGTGTGCCACCATGCTTGGCTGATTTTTTAATAGAGACCAGGTCTCATTATGTTGCCCAGGCTGTCTTGCACTTCTGGCTTCAAGCGATCCTCCTGCCTCAGCCTCCCAGAGTGCTGGGACTACAGGTGTGGGCCACTGTGCCTGGCCACATTCTAGCAAATTCTTGTCTTTGGAATGCCCTCGGGGTGGCACACTGGGTGGAGATTTCGGCAATGGCAGGAGCTGCGGGCAAACCTCACTTGTCATCTACTCTATGCCACCCGGTTACCTGCAAATGCTCACCAAGTTTCCCTCCAATTAATTAATAGACGTAGGGAAGACGTAGCTCCCCTCCCCACAATTCTCTACTATTTTATTTCATGTTACAGCAAAGCTCTCCAGAGTACGGAGATTCTCCTGTCACTAAAATGAACACACTTTCATTTTCTTGAAGTGCCCTTTTGTGCACTTATTTCTAGGCGACTGGCCAGGGCAGCAGACAAGGAGAGCACAGAGAGATAGGAAAGAAAATGGCACAGCCCCAACTGGAGGTCGTGTGTGGGCTTGAGATTTCAGAATTTGCACTGTCCCCAAGAACACAGGTAATTTAGAAAAAGGTAGAGCTGAGGGCTGGGTGTGGTAGCTTATGCCTGTAATCCCAGCAGTTTGGGAGGCTGAGGCGAGTGAATCACCTGAGGTCAGGAGTTCAAGACCAGCCTGGCCAACAGAGTGAAATCCTGTCTCTACTAAAAATAAAAAATTAGCCAGGTGTGGTGGTGGGTGCCTGTAATCCCAGCTACTCGGGTGGCTGAGGCGGGAGAATCGCTTAAACCTGGGAGGTGGAGGTTGCAGTGAGCCAAGATAGCACCATTGCATTCCAGCCTGGGCAACAAGAGTGAGACTCTGTCTCAAAAAAATAAATTAATTAATTAAAAATTAAAAAAAAGAAAGAAAAAGAAATAAAAGAAAAGAAAAGGTACAGAAGATACGTGTGCTGTGGAGGGCGTAGCCCTGGAATAATATGCATGATCTCTTATCCCTCCACATCCATCTTCGGTTGTGAATCCGGCCCGGGATGCAGCCACCCCTTAGAGCAATCCGCCCTGCGGCTCATGCCCTGCTGTGCTATGGCCTCAGTGGCTTCCTGCTTGGTCAAGACCACACCTGCTGATATCACAGCTGAGGCACATCAAAAAGGCTGCCTGATTCAAAGAAAGCTGCCGGTAAATCATAGAACACGGACACTTCCACCTTGTGCTCTTGTGGGACTTTGGGAATCAAACATAAGCACCTATGGAAAATGCATGGCAGTCTTGAAAGGCTGTGGTCTTTATCAGAAAATATCTGAATGACGGTCTGTTATGTCAGTCCTACTCTGCAGGCTTGCTAAGACGATGACTGAAAGGGCTCTTGGCTTCTGCTTTAGAATCTGTCGTTTATGTTTTGAAGCGTTGTGAGCAAGCCACGTGGCAGATTGCAGGGTGAGGGGGACGAACCTGGGCCAGGAGCCAGATGTGTTTCTCTACCCCCTTCCCTGACTTACAGCTGGAACTGGGCTCAGTGGTTTCAGCCTCATTTGCTAAGAAGGGCGGGGTGTGTAATCCTGGCTGCATCTTAAAATCCCCGGGAGCTTTTAAGACACATTGACACATAAGTTCTAACTCACGTGAATCGAAAACACATCTCTGGGGCTGGGCTGAGCAAACGCATCTTTTTAAAGGCCCCTCAGGTGATTCTGTCTCAGAGATGTTGAAAACCAGTGGGTTAGGAGCTCCGTCATCTACTTCCAGATCTGTGATTATGCCATTATTAAATACAGTTGGCCATCACATAGATTTTATGCTTTAGCCTGGTTTTTTTCCTTTGCTATACTAAATAAAATCTTTTGAGCTATAGTTCCAGTCCTTAAAACAATGGTTGTTACCATACTGATGTTAAACATTAGTGCATTTGCTTAACAAGGATTTTAAAACTTCTTACCACATTGACGTAATTTTAATGATTTCTATAATAATTAATAAGAAAATCAATAATTGGATTTTAAAGCAGGAACCTAGGCAGGAAAGTTGAAATTCATAGACCAGTTCAATGGAAAACATTAAAATGCAGTTGTGTGATGCCCAATATTCTATGCTGTTTGGTGGTTCATCGGTTTCAATCTATTGTAATGGCACACATAGTTAAAAAGCCTACTTTTTTTTGGTCTGGTAGTTGAAAGAACAGCAACAATCCTTTGCATGTAAGAATTCTTTTTTTCATAATCATAATTTCAGAGTTTGTATATATTCTATTGAATTGCCAAAATGACTTTAAAGAGTCCAGTACATGCAGGGAATATTAAAATTGCAATCATTATTTTAATACCTTCTTCTCCCCCTCTTCCCTTCCCCAAAGTATAAAGACAAACATCATCTGCTGCCAAATAAATCCTGGAATTTGAGGGTGATGCTGGGAAGGTATGAAATTAGAAGGAGGCATGTTGCTTTTGCACTTTCAGATCAATGGCTGAATTCCAGACCCGGGAAGCCTTTCAGATCTGCATGTATTTGTTTCAACAATTGCTGTTCGTCTGCCACAGCAGCACCTGGGATGCCGCAGGGGAACTTGCAGCTTTTCTTGCTCACTTCAAGAAATCAACTGTAACAAACCTCTTCCAGAAGACTACAGCATCCATATTTCCACAATAGTTAGATAAAAGTTAAAGAACTGTTCCTTTTGTGAATATTCACAGTCCGCTGCATGTAACCGTTATGAAAACTGAACCCTATAAAGAGCGAGAGTAGAGGACTGTGGTGAGAACGGAGGGATCGAAGGGAATCAGCTCGCTCGGGGAGCCGTCCCCAGGCGGCAGCAGGAGTACCTGGGGATAAGCGGATTGCATTCTCCAGGATCCAGGGGATTGATGTCACAGTTCTCATAGTCAAAGGTTCCGTTCCATAAGTGCTTTGCCAGCTGAAATGCTACTTTTCGTTGTGCTAATGTGACTTCTTTCCCATGCCATACGTAAACCTCACTACCAAAATCAAACACCAGTACCTGGGAGAAATGGCACAAAAGAATTTGTTAACTTCAAGAACGTGCAACAGTTGAATCAGGGGCAACAGGGTCTCTGTTGACAGCGACTCAAACGAAGGAAGACAGAAATCCCAATGGGGCGACCAACGCAGACACAAAAACGCCAGGAGATCTCAGCTGGCACTGCCCCGCCAAGCCAGCCTCTGCCCTGGGGGCATGATTCCTCCTCCCAGCGTCCTAAGTGGCCAAGGTAATGTTCCCTTCTCTGAACTCTCAAACTGCTAACAACTTGTGATTCACAAGAGTTCTTTAGGTACATCATCCTGTCGACTTCCTCCCTCTCTCCCTGATTCCTCCCCCTCTCATGTGCTCATTCATTAATATATACACAGAGGCCATTTCATATATGCCAGGCACTCGTGGTCCAATGGTGTCTTCTCTCCTGTACACAATTCCAAGATCCTTAAGGGCAGGGATTAGATCATAGTGTTACATACAGGAGGGATTGATTACTAAGTGTTTGCTGAATGAATACCTGAATGTAATGCTATTTCTTATTTTCATAGTTTGTTTTACTCTTTCTCTTAGAATAGTTCTCCTTTCACTTCCAGCAATTCAAATTTTGCTTAACTCTAAACTCGGCTCAATTTCACTTTCTATTGAAAATTATTCCTGATGATTTCTTTTTCTGTGACTTTTTCTCCATGTAAATGCCCATACATATCACACAGTCAACCTTGCTCCAGATTACATTCCTTCTAATACTCTTCCACCCAATAAAACTTAAGGGCCTGTGTGTCTTCCACTTTCTCAACACTTAGTATACTTAATGGTACTGGAAATGTATGTAATTAATAAATATTTACTGGTGTGATAGGACAAAAACAGCACATTAATTGAAAAATCCATAAATTATATATATATGCATCTATTATTCCTCAAACTTAAGGACTGAAAAATATTCTAGTTAATGTTTATACAAAATGTAAGAGATAGGGCTAATATTTACATTTTGCCTATGATGCTTTCAATGATCCATGCCACCTTTGAACAATATTCTGGATTCCATGTTAGCATTTAAGATGTCAGTAATGGGTTGAAATAACAAATATTCTGGCTGGGCACGGTGGCTCACACCTGTAATCCCAGCACTTTGAAAGGCTGAGGCGGGTGGATCACGAGGTCAGGAGATCGAGCCCATCCTGGCCAACATGTGAAACCCTGTCTCTACCAAAAATACAAAAATTAGCCGGGCATGGTGGCGTGTGCCTGTAGTCCCAACTACTCAGGAGGCTGAGGCAGGAGAATCGCTTGAAGCAGGGAGGCAGAGGTTGCAGTGAGCAGAAATCTCACCACTACACTCCAGCCTGGCAACAGAACAAGACTGTGTCTCGGAAAAAAAAAAAGAAAGAAAGAAAATCTTTTAAAAAACTGTAAATGTTATACAATGGGTACTGACACTGGCTCACCTTTATTGGGAACTTACTCTCTAGTTTATTGGGCAGCCTGTGCTGAGTGCTTTCAATGTGCTTTCTCATTGAAGGGCAAAGCCCATGGGCTGTACCTCTTTGGGTTGCAGAAGGGAGCATTTTGGAATTTCCCCCCAGTAGTTGTCATCAGGAACAAATTTGTCATCCATGAGACGGTAAATGCAGTTAGTTTCTATTATGGCTGCTTCATAGAGTTCATCTTCTTTTGGGTCTCCAGCAGCTTGGGGATAAGAACAACAGGAGGGCACCACATTTTACATTGCAAAATAGCTGGTTTAGAAGAATGAGCTAAGGGAGAAGAAAGCAGATTCAAGTCTTGTCAATCTCTGAAGTGCAATAAAGTCTTACACTGGTAACTGGTTTGGCCACCCAGAAGCTTCCAGAAGTCTTTGGCTGCATGAGTGTGTATATTAATTCCTTCTTCGATGGTTTAGATATAAGTAGCTCTACAATCAAACTTCCTCTTTGTCTGAATTAAAGCTGCAAGTTCTGAGGCCTAAGAAAAGAAAGGAATATAATTACCTGGGTAGAAAAGCCCTTGGCTAGACAGAGTGGTCCATGTCAAAACCAGAGGGAGAAACTGTGTGTGCCTGCAAGGAAAGCCTTGTGACCGTGGGTGTGGGTGGATGCTGGTTACTGGGTATTTTCAATGACCTCAAGAAAATGTAACTGAAAGACCAGGGAGTATCAATTTTTTAGAGCAACAGTTCACCATCTTCAATAGGTCACATGTGATGCTTTTAAAAAACACCATTCTTTGGGCTTTACCCCATGACAGTCTCATTCAGTAGGTCTGTGGCAGAACTTCATAGCTACCTGGGATAAAGGACTTTAAAGGGGGCCGCTTCCTTTTTTACACAGGAGTAAGAAGGAACCCAGGACCTAAACACTGGGGTGTAGGTCATAGTCCTAAAACACCCCATTTAAACACGTAATGAAGGCTTGTTTGAGAGACATTCAGGAAAAGAAATCCTACCTATCCCTTCTCACTTGAATGCAACACCTGGCGTTTGAGAAGCTTTGTGACTGACGCCAGGAAGAACACTCCACCGGTGTGTAAAGGAGACGTTAGCTAAAGTACTTTTATTTTGCAGGTACCAACTGTCGCCTTTTCCATGACGTTTGCAAACTCTCCTACCCACAGGAAGCAACAGTGGGGAGAGAGCAGGAGGAAGCAGTCCCCACTGTTGAGCGCTGAAGCTCGAGGTTCCACAAGCCTGGTCTGCACGTGTCTTCTTCCTGAACACAAGGCAGACAATCACCGTCTTTCCAGACAGAACGGGGATAGGACGCACCCCATATTGGAAGCATCTCTGCTGCAGACACTTTCACTTCTAAAGAGTCTTGTCTGCTAATAAGAGTGCCCATGGCCCAGGGTGGCAGCAGGGGGATTAGAAAGGGCATCTTGATGGCACTAGCGGCTGCCTCCATGGTTCGTGCTTTCCCAAATGTCACCGCTTCTCAGGACCATTATCAGTGTCACGTGCGTGGGTTAATGAGGGCTCCCCCTTCCAGGGAGATGAGCGCACAGGCTCCTTTTCCTTCCTTCACTCTTCTCCAGGGGCCTTTCTCTCCCCTGGCCACCTCCTGCACCCAATTACATCTGTGGCCCAGGCAAGGGAAGTCATGCCTTCAGGAAGGGTCAGATCTTCCCCTGGGGAGTTTCCACTATGAACCCTAAGGGCCTCTTGATAGGAAGGACAGAGCCACCACCTTCTGTGGCTTTCAACACCTTCTCCTAAATATCTGTTGATTTTGAGCTTTCCACAATTACACTGATCGTGTAGTCTCTGGGTTAGGACTCAGGACAGAGATTGGTTATTTGAGCTTGTCACTGGTCTTTTTAAATACACACAATAGGACAGCAGTCATGCAGAAACATGCAGAAAACCCTCCCGGAGGGAGAGGATATTTCCTCCATTCACATCTGGAGGATTCATCTATACAGTAGCCGCCAGGAGGCAGCCGAGTCTCCCTCCTCATGGCCCAGAGCCCCCTGGTTCGTCTTTGGAATCTCCCTCGCTAAGGACACGAAGGGCACTGGAGTGGAATGCAGGTGAGCTTCATCTGCATCCACCTTCCCTTAATTCCTTCCCCAAGCTCTGTCTTCCTTCCCGGTTCTGTACTGACTCGGGGAGGACTGGGCAGGGAGCAGAGAGCCCCTCTGATGACATAGGTCACCTCTGGTAACTGCACGGATGTTTGGCCACCACGTGGGGCATGGGGCACCAGGAGCAAAAGTTGGGATTCCGGAGTGGGGGGACCTGGGTTCGAATCCAGCTCTGCCACCCAGTAGCTGCTGGGACCCCAGACACATTCCTGCCTCTGGAAGCCATGATGGGCAGAATACTTCCTATGTCATGGGATTGGGGGAAGCTTAAGAGACAGGAGGTTGCATAGCAAGGAACACACAGTAGGTTCTCAAAAAGCGTGCGTTCCCTTCCCGGCACAGGCAATGAATTACACAGTCAGGAATCTTTATGTGACCAGACAGAAACCACGGGCCCTGAGTCACCGTGCCAGGCTGCTCTGAAATACCTTTAATCTGCAACAGCATCAGCCTCTTGTAGGGCACAGCGCTGTTGTTAGAGTTCTGTTCTGTCAGGTTGACGCTCCGCAGGCTGACATTGCTGAAGTTTTGTTTACTGGCTAAACCCGCCAGGGTGACTTCTGAGAAGCTGGAGTTGGAAGATACTGGGCGGGGTGAATAAGGAAAGACAACGCAGGAGGTTCAGTTACAGTGACAATATTTACAGTCAGAAATTATTCACAACTGACTCTACACCTTTGCCTTTTCAAGTTAATCCTGAAAGGGAAAACATAATCAAGTTTGATTAAATGTGCAATTCAGTGCTTAACCACCTTGTTAAGAATTAAATACAACATTGAAAATATAAACTGCTTGTTGACAAGTGTCACACCGCGCTGTGCAGAGGGACAAGAACTGAGTGATGATGTGGACCAGCCACTTTAGTACAAAACCAGGAGCTGGATTCACTTGTTGCAATTCCGCTGAAAGCTGTTATAAATCCTAACAACTTTTAGATGCCCGAATGTACAGATGCCAGATGACTGTTAGACAGCTTTCACCAAAACCTTTATATGTAAAGAAAACAAAAAAGTAGACAGTCTGTAAGGGATGATTAGGTTCTAATCTTTTGCTGAAGCAAAGTGATCAACTAGACGTTATCTTGAGGTCTACTGCTCTCAGAGGTAAGATTGTATTTATAAGATGCCGGGTTTTCAGTGCAAACATCTATGGGTCAGTCAGTCATCACTAATCCAACCCATGAGCCCCCCAAAACTGGAAGCACAGGAAATGCATGTAAGATTTGTGCTAACAAACCTTTATTTCTCCAACTTATTGTTTTTAAAAATGTATATGCTGGAGAGATATTCAGAAAATTTTTTACTGGGATTATGTTTGGAGAAATATGATAATATTTGTCAATTAACTGTGGTGTTGTGATTTTGAAATATGCTTTTTTTTTTTTTTTTTTTTTTAAGAAAGAGTCTGACTGTGTCACCCAGCCTGGGGTGCAGTGCTGTGATTACAGCTTACTACAGTCTTGACTTCCCGGGCTCAAGTGATCCTCCTGCCTCTGCCTCCTGAAGTGCTGGCATTACAGGTGTGAACCACCACACCCAGCCTGAAATATACTTTCTTAGTAAACTAGTTATAATGAAAAGACTCAACCACTTCATCTAAATGCTATATTTCTAAGAAAAACATGAGGAGATAGGTTTATGAGTGTTATGGGAAAACGAAAATTATAGCAAGATTATTCCAAAAATCAAGATTATGCATGCTATCACCTTAAACCAAGAAAATCACTGTTTCAGATGATGGAACCCCACATTATTGGGCAGATGAGAGCAGTGTGGCTCAGCCTACAGTGGGAGTGAGAACCTGGAGCCCATCTCCTCGCCTCCATTCATTGCCCCCAGCCGGCTCCCTCCAGCCCACATCCCAACTCCGAGAAGCTCAGGGTCCTACCAAGAACAATTTGAATTTGAAAAGCACTGGCGTGTTTAGTTACATAATATAAAAAATCTAGGGATTAGCAACCCCAGTGATTGGAGGTGTTTAACTGTAAGAGAATCAATATGACTTGCTCTGCGAATCAGATAAATGAAGATGGGATGATTGTGCTGAAGATCTACAGAGCTGAAAAGTGGCTGAATTACCGTACCTCAGAAATATCCGTCTCTTCTAACTTCCAGAAAGAAACCAACACAACAGGATAAGATTTGTAACCAGGCACGGTGGCGACGTGCCTGTAATCCCAGCACTTTGGGAGATCAAGTGTGGGAAGGATTGTTTGAGGCGCGAGTTTGAGATGAAGCCCTGGAAACGATGATGAGACCAGTTCCGCAAAACCAACCCCAGGATAATCGTGAATTAAGCATGTTGAACAGGTGGATACACACTGTGAGAATTTCCCGTGAAAAATCTTTCAAGTCTAGGTAACGCGCATGTACTGAACTTACTCCCTTTTACTTCATGAGGGGTCCTTCTGAGCACCATTATGCCTTCACAAGGCAGAAAACCAAGCAATGAGTAATCTTCAGAAAAACCATTCTCAGCGAACAAGAAGCAGGGTGGGGGTTCAAATACTCATCTTTTCTACTTTCATCCGCTTGGACTCAATCATGAAGGCCGATGTTTAAATCTCTGCTCGGTGGTATTCCTGAAGGAGATCTTCTCTTGCTGCCAGCCTATTTTCAGGGGATTTTTGGAGGCCTGAACCCGGCGCTTTGGTCCTAACTGCCGCGCTTGTGCTCGCCAGGAAGGACGTCAATCTGCGGATCGGAAGCAGAGCGCGGTCCAGTCTGCAACACCACCACACCCTGGATGACCTGTGGTCTTGGACTCCACATGTATTTTTCTGATTTGTTACAAATCTTGCAACATCCTCCTCCCACCACCACTCTGACATGAGCGTTTAGAATCTGGAGATGGAAAGGGATGAAAGCCCACTAGTCAATATCTCAGCCACGCCTGGACGCCTCCACTCAGTCATGCCCCTTGGATCCTCTGCCTGAAGGGTGTGGAGTACTTCCGGCAGCTCACGGCTTCTGCTAGACATCTCTGGGGGTTAGGAGCTCTCCCTCTCCTTACGCCCATGTCCACATCCTAATTCTCGCTTTGGAATCATCACCACCCATGTCTATCTTGTCTGTCTCTGGCAAGCCCCTAGGGAATTTGCAGACCACGGCCCTCTTGATGTAATCGCTCTTCGCTCCGACTAAACTTTCTCCCTGGTGCAACAGCTTCGGTCCCCTTACTCGTCTCTCCATGAAACTAGCTCCACTCAACTCACTGCCCCCCCTCTGAAAAATAACCACTTTTTGGAAGAAAATCCATCTGAAATAAAATAGGCCCGCAACCATCTGTGACCACCCCACATTCTCACAACTCTGGGGTAGAAAACCAGACTCGGGGAGGTGAGCAGACCAAATGAAGCGATCTCCCAACAGACTCCTGCTGCCACTCTCCACCTCCAGCTGCGCTGGCCTCTGTGCCCGAAAGGCCTCTTTACGTACCATGGTGTCGTATGTGTGTGTCAACATACATACATGTTTAAATTATGATATACAACTATTTAAACAGTGACATTGGGTGGGAAGATTGCGAAGTGGTTAAATAGCTATGCATGCAAATACCCAAAATACTATTTTGAGGTGGAAAATGGCAAAGGGTTCATTTTTTAAGGTAGGAAATTAAAATATGCAAATTGAAACAAATTGAACAAACTTAAACATGCAAAAAATATCTTGAGAGCAGTTTAAATATATGATAATGGAAGAGATTGTCACTCTGACAATTTCGCAGGAAAGACCCCATGGATGTGGTGGACTGCCGTGGGTGGAGCCTGTTCAGCGTGTCCTCCTCTGCTTCTGTAATAGCATCTGGATTTTCCTTTGGGGAAACCACCTCCCTGCACCTCCACTCTGGAGACCCAGAGACCCGCCTTTAGCCAGTCGGCATCTTCTATCCCATTGGCCACAGTGACTGGTTTAGGGATGGACCCGGGGCTCAAGTTAAAGCCAAGAAAATCAAACCTGGAACTTCTGCTGGGACTATTGAGAAGAGAAGCTACCTGTGCTGGGGTGGCCAGGGAGGCAGCCTTGTGACTCCACAGCTGGGTGTCCATCTGCCGCCAGGCCACTGCCTGACAGAGAGTGTGGCCAGCCCAAAGCCAAGACAGACTGTGTTCTGAGGGGCCTCTAGAACCCGAGGCCACACCCGCACTTTTCAGCGAGTGAGCCGGTCAACCCCGCCTCACCGTTCAGCGAACGAGCTGGTAAACCCCTCCGCACTGTTCAGCCAGTGAGCCAGTAAACCCCTCTCATTTTTCTTTTTGGCTGAAGTCGGTTTGAATTGGGATGTTTTTCTGGCACTTGAAATTGACAGACTCCTAATACCATAATCACTTCTCCTAGTTGGTTTAGTTATGTTCCCGTGGGAAGAGAAACCCTTAGTCATCACTGAGAAAACCCGCAGATCTATTGATTTTGTAAATGATTAGAAGCTAAGTAACATGCCTTACTGATTTTCTAGTGAGCTGTACTAATTTGAGCCCATCTCATCCAAATATTTTGCAAAGTTATGAGTAAGAATTAAATACGTCAAATGAAAGACAGGAGTTGAACTCTGCTAAGTGATGTAAACCTAAAAACTGCAAAACTGTATTCAAGTTATGCGAAAAATCCATTGACACTTTCTTTATGGCACAGGACAAGCACCTGTGGCACACGGGTCTGCCTACCTGCACATTTGGTCTGCTGTCCGCATGTTTTATCTGCTGGGAGGCTCTGTGCCCCTGGCTCCTGCAACAGCGTGCCCTGGCTCTAGAATACTAACGCCCCTGTGACGGAGTTAGAAGAAGGAGGTCACATGGGGAAAGACCCTTGTGGATATGCTGTGTGTAGGTGAAGGAAGCCCTTCTCAGTGGAGGAAAGACAGAGACCCAAATAACTCACTTGGGTGCATAAGGATTGAAAATGACATCGAAGTCCTCGTCCAGCTCCACAGGACTTCTGGGCATATTATAATCCACGCTGTGGTAAGATCTGGCAAAGGTTTCATCATCATCCGCCTTCATCACCTCCTCCACAGATTTGCCGGTGACGGTGAGCACCGTTTCTTGCATCCCACCTACTAACAACAAACAAGCAAATGACGTAAGAGTTTTATAAAACCAAGGACTCCAATTATGCCTCACAATAGTTTGAAGATTCTATTTTCTCCTAAGCTCCTGGAGTGGAGGAAACATGATTGTGATGTACAGGGTCCTGTGGTTGCTTCCCAGGCCCTTACTTGATCTCTGACGTGTCTCTGACGTGAGGACTCCCCACCTGAACAAATCTTCTGCAGTAAAATGGTGGGAGGGAGGGAGGCTGACCTTACTGCACACACGAGCCCACTGAACGCTTCTGAACCTGCACTGGCTTCTGCTGAGGGTGGATGAACCAGCCTCGGCCTCATTCTACATCAAGGGTCAGCAAACTTCTTCCGAAAAGGGCCAGCCAGTAAACATTTTAGGCTTTGCATGGGGAGGGATGACATGGGGCCTGTGTTGCAACTACTCAGTTCTGCTGTTATAATGCAAAAGCTACTGACCATAGGTTCACAAATTGGCATGAATGTGTCTCAATAAAACTTTATTTACAAAAACAGGTTTGGACATGGTGGCTCATGCTTATAGTTTCAGCACTTCAGGAGAGCAAGGTAGGGGAATTGTTTGAGCCCAGGAATTCAAGACCAGCCTGAGCGACGTAGTGGGACTCCATCTCTACAAAAACAGAAAAAGAAAAAAAAATTAGCCAGGCTTGGTGAACACCCATAGTTGGAGCTACTCAGGAGGCTGAGGTGGGATGATTGCTTGAACCCAGGAGTTCAAGGCTGCAGTGAGCTATGATGGACCACTGAACTCTAGCCTGGGTGACAGAGCAAGACATTGTCTCTAAAAAACAAACAACAACAAACAACAACAAAAAACAAAAGCAGGTGGGCAGCTGGATTTGGCAATGGCCATTGCTTGCTAACCCATGGCTAGATCACTGTTCCACATTTGTAATAAATGCTTTGCTGATTGGCATTCCTTGCTTAGCTAGTTTAGTGATTATATTATACTTTTATATTTCTGTTCAGTGGTGGTTTTATTATTTTCAATCTTTTAGTGGTCACTGTCAATAGGAGGGCTCCCAGTGCCTAGTATTTGATAAGTTTCCTGGATTGGACATTTTAATCAAGAGATAAAAGGCAATTTCTGCATATTGCTTTTATTTTGTGTATTTCATTGACTTTTATATTAAAATATTTATTTCAATATTCATTTGCCATAATTTTCTTTTAGAAATCATTTGTGATTATAAAAAATAACGTTAGCTTTTACCTTATTGGAAACTGATAACATACAATTTAAAGTTCACCAGGCCCAAGATCATGTTGATTTGGCCGACATATAATAATCTGCTTTCAGAGTTATAAGCAAAATCACTCAGTTCACAATTCCGATTGGATGGCATCCCAAGAGTTTAGATTCAAGAACAAATGTGTTATTGGGGCCCCCAATTTAGTACATTATCAAGTGAATCAGGGGTTGATAGTCTAATCAGTCTTGACCAAAACTTCATTTTTTGAAGATAACAACAAAGATAATGATTACAGTATGAATTAGTAAAGCCGTAATGGAAAGAAAACAATTTAGCTGAGTAAGAAAAGCAATCAGAATTTGGATTTAGAGATTCTGAGAGCAAAGCCTTCTGGCTTCTGGTAGGTACCTTTGTTATTCAGCCTTCTTAGAAAGGTTTCCAGCCTGTCCAACTTCAGGTCTAACTGCATATCTGGTCTGGCTTCGATATCTAGGCAAGCAGAAACTGTCAGTGAGACCGCATCACTAAGGCCTCTTCTGATCAGGCTTGGCGTGGCCAGGGCCTTGGTGACTTACCTTCCAGGGGTTTGGAAATGGGTGTGGTGCCTCTTGTTTTACTGCAAATGGGTGAGGCTACTGGGGTTATGGCAGTGGGTGACGCCAAACCTGTGGAACACACAGACGAGCTACTGAGCATCTCAAAGTCACTCCTGGAAATCTCTGGGACGCTGATGAATCTCCAGGAGTCCCAGGGTAGACGGTACAACATATAAGAATGTACACACATGCAGGCACACACACGCGCACTTCACAGGTACGGTGACTGTGGGACAACCAACTGCAAATGTAGACAGGATTGTATTATTTCCAAGGACTGTAGTGGCTGACAAGCTGATATTCCAAAATGAATGCTGAAGACGTGGGAAAACATGTCCATGACACATTAACTTGAGCAAATGCGGCTATGAGTTCTGAGGCCCTTTGGAGATGGCGGGGGCAGCTGAGAGTGCTTTAGTGCCGTCTGCAGAATGAGCTGTGTCACACTCGCCAACAAGTGGCCCTAAGCACTGGAGCTCTCCTCCAGGCTGAAGGGAGGGAGGGACAGTGGCCTTGGGGACATTACACAGACAGTAACCCAAGGAGGGCCAACCTTTCAGAAGAAACCACAGACCAGGGCAGGTCTGGACCGACTGTGCGTGTTGGAAGGTCCTGTCCATCTCCCATGTGGGAGGAAACAGGAAATGTTTTTCCTCGTATATTTACTGAGAAGCCGGTTGGGGAATCTTTAAAAGGGCAAGTAGTGAAAGACATATGAAAGGGAAAGGGAGGAATTCCAGCATGGAGAAAGTATCCAGCTGGAAGAAGAAAACTTAGTAAAGAGAAGGATGAGTATCGCTTCCCTAACCTAAGTGGAAGGCATTGGAAAGAAAACTAGTGCATTTACAAAAAAACAAAATGAGATGTGAATGTTCTCTGTACTCATTTGTAATAAATGTGAAATCCTTAGATGACATTGCCACTTAGATGACAATGCATCCCTGGACGAACAACATCCAGAGAATATGCAAATCACTATTGTAAGGAAAACCAAATGAATGAATGATTCTGCTCTGTCCTCCTGTGAACGGGAGAAGTATTACAGCATAAAAATTTAATTAAAAATAACCATTAAATGGTTTAAAACTCAAGTTGTAGGTAACATCCTAGAAGTACTTCTCATTTTGTGATGATGTCAATAAAAGTTTTAAAATTTGTTTCAATTGCCAGACCTGCAAAGGGTTTATATCCATGAGAAAGTAAACTTTATTGAAAGATAATAAAGATAAATAAAATCTGGTATCACAGGGTAGGGAGGGAAACCATCACTCACTAGAAGGATGCTTAAGAGACATCAGAGGAGTTCATTAGCACAGAGGCCGTTAACTCCGCAGCTAATAAACAGGGCTGACTCTGAAGGTTGGTTTCCAAAGCAACCGGAGAAATCCCTCCCTGTCCTGGCTGGTGCCAGGCAAACCCCGCTGCCATCGCTCCCCCTGCTGGTGGTTCAGGCAGTGGCACTATCCAAAAGAGCTCTTCTCCCAGCTAGTGATAAGGATCCTTCGGCAATGAATGACTCAGGGCATGGAGATGCAAATTACAAAATGTTAAAACAAAGATCCCCCATAGCTCTTTTCAATGAATTCTAGGTACAACAATCTAGAACATCGTCACATCTCGCTTACTCCAGGTGTGGTTGGAGTACTTGGCTTCCAGAGAAAATCTAGAATACCACAGGAACCTTGTGGAGTGCTAACTGTTACACAGAATTGAGGAATATAAAAAAGGGAGAAAGTCCTAATGAGACTAGCAGGAGAAGAGAGGTTTCTGGGGTGAGAGAATGAAGGTCAGGTCCCGGATGCCTCCTGGCAAGGCACTGAGAGGTGGTCACTCCTGGTTGCCTGTTGTTCCCGGGAGGTAGGAACCCAGGCTGTTGTGTAGGGGGCTATTTTATTCTGCAGTGAATGTAAATCGGATGCCTTATCACTACAAATCAAAAAGAGCTAATGACTCAAGTGAAACATATAACCCAGGAGGTGATGGCAAATATTAGAAATATAAGAAACAGTTTTTTCATTAATTATAAAGTATAAGAAGATAATTTCCTGAGAGAGCCATATAGCACCTGTTAAATAAAGATCCCTGATACATTCAGGAAAATATGAAAGTGAACTCATTCACCGAGAAATGGGAACTGTTCCTTCTCCAAACCTGAATAAGAGCAAATCTATATCCTCTTATGTCAATGTGGACAAGGGCAGTGGCATTTGGTAGTAAGAACCCACTTACAAATAAATTAGGATTTTTAAGATGGAAGAGGAAAAAAGAAACCAAAGCAGAAAGTCTTCAAGATAAAAGTCCGGGCTAGAAGTTGGAAAACCTGAGGTCTGATTCAAATTCTCAGCTCCAGTTCTACTTAGCCACTCTGCGCCTAAGGAGGTACTTCTGTTAAAGAAGGGTTGGGGCTCATGTTAAAGGATTTTAAACACGATTATCCAGTTCTGTGATCTGATGCAGAAAATTGGCAAATAATTTAATGTGAGAGTAAACTATCTTCTCTTATCTTTTCACAATTCCAAGATGAGTTTGAAGAGATCTGCTGGAAGGGATTTCCTGCTAAGATTTGAGTTAGTTACAATTCAGGGATTTCCCCTCCTTTCCTTCCGCAGACATTTATTATGTACCTATAATCAATTAGGTCCTATTCATGAAAGTGTGGTTCTCTGAAGGTTTTGAGAAAAAGGAAAGCTAAGCCTATAAAGTTGATGATGAGATGTTAAGATGAAGTGAATGTGAAAATGTTTACCACTAAGTTGGGAAATCTGCTTTTAAATAATAGCTTAGAAAATGATGGTATGTGCATATAGGTGCACATTTTATTTTAACGATTTCCTGCAGGATAGGAAATAAAGCCCCAAACACTCCTATGAAGACTCAAAGCTCTCAGGTGACTTTACTAAGCATTTCATATGTAAGTCAATTTCATAAATGTTTGAATACAGGCATCAAATCAGTTCCAAGAGCTCAGCAGCAGAGGACTGCAGCAGGGACGCCTCACTGCCTTGGAACTGAGGACACCTTTTAGGCACTTATTAAAGCATATCCAGAATTGGCTTTGCTCGGTCAGAGAAATAAGGTTTCATGGAGAAGGACCTAGCAATTAACCTAAAAGGAAGAAGGGATAAACTTCTTTACTGTGAAAGGCTGGACTTAGGGTATGTGGTTGCCGGGTCACAAGGAAATGGAAATGATTTAAAAGTAATTCTGGGAAAGGACCAATATTTGCTAGCAGATCTGAATTGCTTTTGAAACCTACAATTACACTCAATTCCAAAGGGGTAAGTTTTGAGACAGTGACAAATTGAAATATGCATTTACATTGAAGATGACATCATTTATGAAGAAAAGATACTCAGTAGGACTATCTCAGAGAACCTACCCAAAAAACATGTACAGAACGTCAGTAAGTTTAAAACTTTTAAAGAAGGCTGAGCATGGTGTCTCATGCCTGTAATCCCAGCTACTTGGGAGACTGAGGCGGAAGGATCACTTGAGCCCAGGAGTTTGAGACCAGCCTGGGCAACACAGTGACACCCCATTCTACATAAAAAGTTTTAAAGGCCAGGTGTGGTGGCTCACACCTGTAATCCCAGCACTTTGGGAAGCCAAGGCGGGTGGATCACGAGGTCAGGAGTTCAAGACCAGCCTGGCCAGTATGGTGAAATCTCATCTATTAAAAACACAAAAATTAGCCAGGTATGGAGGCGGGCACCTGTAATCCCAGCTACTCAGGAGGCTGAGGCCAAGAATTGCTTGAACCCAGGAGGCGGAGATTGCAGTAAGCTGTGATCATGCCACTGCACTCCAACCTGGGTGACAGAGTGAGATTCCATCTCAAAAAAAAAAAAAAAAAAAGTTTGAAAAAGCCAGGCATGGTGTTGCACACCTATAGTCCCAGCAACTAGAGAGGCTGAGGTGGGAAGATTGAGTTTGAGTTTGAGTTTGAGGTGGGAAGATTGAGCCCATGAGTTTGAGGCTGCAGTGAGCCATGATTGAGCCACTGCACTCCAGCCTAGGCAACAGGGCAAGACCCGATCTCTCAAAAAAAAAA
>NW_016803215.1:547468-646162 GCF_001698545.2 Rhinopithecus bieti
AATAAATAAAATAAAATAAAAAAATTAAAGAGACCATGTTTTTTTCTTTTAAATTGAGTTATCATGTACCACCATGCCCTCCATGGGTGAGTGTGCTCACAGGTGTGCATTGTGCGCACACACACACACACACACGCTGACCTTTCTTCAGCATCCTGCCAGCCACAGTGAACTGGGTGGAGTCGTTGCCGCTCCTCTGCCTCTCGTCTTCCAGGCCTCCTCTCTCACAGTGATGAGCTGCTTCCTTTCCTCAATCGTTATCTGGCTCTCTCGACTCTCTGTGACCCGCTGTTCATAAATGTACAGAAAAGAAAACAGGAGAGAGAAATGACAGCGGTGTGGCTCTCAGCCTGCAGCATTTCATGAGTGAAAAAAGCAGGTAGACAAAGAGGAGTAAGCATATTGTCCAAAGATGTTCAAAAATGTTCTATCTGAAATGGGCTCGGCTTCCTTACATCCAGGTTGGGTCGGAGATCACCACTGGCGATACTGAAACTTCAGATGAACACCTTTGTCCTGTGACTTACCGGTTTGGGGCACTGGAGCACCAAAACAATCCTTTGTAAACACAAACAGTTCAAAATAGATTGTTTTCGGGCCCTGGTTTTAAAGTTTCTCTGTCTTAACCCATCTAGTTAAACTCGGTTAACTGGGAGATTTTTATCCCTATATACTCACAAAGAACATGATTGATCTAGAAAACTTTATCCATGTGAGCACGCAAGGAACTTGCCCAGTTAGAAGGAGGGAGGCTGGTTAGGAATAAGGGGCAGAAGGTTTGCTGGGACTCTGCTTGCTTTTTCCTGCAGTCATGATGTTCTGCCGGCAGGTAAGCAACCAGGAGAGCCCACGGAAGTGGCTTTAAGCTGTGAGAGATGTGACGCTGAGGATGAACTATGCTGTAGACGTAACCTACACACACAATAACATTTCTACCGAAAATGCTTTCAGCAGTTTCTAACTGGAAAGTCTCTGGAGATATCTGCTTCTTCCATTTCCAAGCCATTGGTGACGCTCATTAGGCTTGAGGCTGGCGATGTGGCAGGAGGGGAAGGGGAAGAAGCTACAGGGGACTCAGAGGGCATCAGGAAAGGAGAAGGGGCTCAGGACAGGCCTGGGATGGGGAGATGGGGCTGAGGAGGGAGGGAGAGGAGCAGGGATGGAGGCAGAGGACAGGGCTCACACCACTGAGTGATGTGTATTGGGGAGAAGAGTGTAGGTGGCGGTCGCCGGCGATATCAGGGCAGGAGGTCCTCAAACGCTGGCCGGCAGAGTTTGCTTTCCCTTTGCCTTCAAGCCATCCCTCCCTGCACCACAAGACCCCTGACTATGGTGGGGCACAGGGCTGAGTGGAGAGCAGGGGAGAAGCACAGGGGCTATGGAGCTAATGCCAAGGAAGGAAGAGTGGAAAGGTGCCCCCTCTAGAGAAGAAGCCACGTCCCTGGCTGTCATCTGCAGGTCGCCTCTAGAAGGGGCTCTGGGGGCTGGAGATGGCTTCCTGGCTTTGACTTCTCACTTTCCCCGTCTTTCGGACTGGAGGAAGGCCATTGCTGCTAGTGCATCTGCACTAGCGTCAAACTACATCTGAGCACTCCACACATTCTTCTAGCAGGTCCCCCAGATGGCTGCTAGAGAATCTGCTTTCAAACTTCTTCTGAGTACTACTCAACATCTTCTAGCAGGTCCCCCAGCTGGTCTGCCTTTCTAAGGCATTTTCCTTGGCATTTTCCGTGGATCGGTGTGCTCCTAAGGCCTCACGCTGACACAGGGGAGGACTCGGAGAGCCCCGAGTGAAGCCCATCTTGGAGATTCTCTTCCACAATCCCTTTCCTCCTCACTATGGCAAACCACTTCCCTTAAGAGAGAGAACTTCCTGATTCAGGAGGGACAGGAAGAGAGTGGAGATGGAGACAGTTCATTTTTTTAACACCCTGGAATGATGGGGGTTGACAGAGGAAAGGCACCTTCCCTTCATTTCCAGCAGCACAAAACCAGGTCTGCACTGGGAAGATTTGGTTTAAGCTATGAACGTGGGCTTCTCCACCATCTAAGTGATGAATCTTTCTTTCACAGGATTCTTCCATAAGGCCCTCATAGCCAGAAGTGATTTTGAGGTCCCTGCCAATTTAAATTGGGTTAAAAACCTTTTCTTAAAGAGATATGACAACCAATGATCCTGGCTTGAATCTTAGATGGGGTGGCGGCTACAAAGGGCATTATTGGAGGAAATTGACACAATTTAAGATGGATGTGGATCAGATAAATATTGTATCAACATTAACTTCCTCATGTTGATCACCATATTGTAGTTATGGTAGAAAATATCTTTGACTTTAGGAAATACACACTCAAATCTTGAAAGGTAGAGGAGCACAGTGTTTCCAAACTACTGGCATATGGTTGGGGTAGGAAAAATGAGATGGGGGAAGAGAAGGCAAGAAAGTGGGATGAGGAGTGGAGGGAGGAAGGGAGGGAGAGTGAAGGAAGGGGCCAATGTCAATGATGAGTGGTTCTGGTGAAGGGTATGAAAGTGCTCTGTCTAGAATGGAAATGTTTCTATAAGTTTAACATTTTATCACAATTAAGATTTACTAATTTTTTTGAAAAAACCCTAACTTTTCTGCTCATGATTGGCGAGAAACCCCTAATTCCAAGCAACTCTCTGAATCATGTATCCTTTTTAAATAAACGATGAGGTTCACTTGCCCAAAAGACCTCATCAAAATTCAACAAAGAGAATATGTTTTCTTTGAAAATGAAGTTTCAGGAGTGAATTTTAATCAAACCAAGATGACACTTGGCTTCAAATATTTCCAAGAAACATATCAAGTGCCAAGAAAATTGGCATCTCCAAAGGTCCAGCCATCACTATGGTGATTCACTATTCACTTAGTCAACTCTGTGGTGAATTCTCTCAGGCATCTCGACAGTCCAGGGTGGGGTAGTGGGTGTGGATGGTGACTCAGAAAGATGGGAGCCTTGAGTCAACAATTTTGTTTTTCAAAGCACTGGGATTCCCCCAGAGCCCTTCATGTACATGATGGATATGAACCCTGGGCCGATATGACCATTTTAAAATTGAAAGCTTCAATTTCTTTGCCAGATATAGGTCAAGAAGAAATAATTTTCACTCTCTGCTAAATGATAGTATTAAACATAAACATTTTGTTTCTCTAAAATTTCTACTTGACATTGCTACTTAGTAGGGTTGGCTTACAGCTCCCCAATTCCTGCTGTCTGACTTTACATGGCTCTATAAAGAGGTAAATAATATAGGTTGCTTATACTCCAAAGAATTTAATAAAAATGTATCACAAGTTGCTTTTCTGTTTTAGAACTCAAAATGTGAAAACAAAGAAGATGAATATCTTTGTCCATTTGCTTTTTTTCAGCTTCTTCATTATTGTCTTGTTTTTTTCCTTCTAATTTTTTCTTTCCTTAAACAAGGAAAGAAATATGTCCTTAGAGAAGGACATATGTACGGTAATAAGTACTGTATCATTTCCCAGGTTTAGCTGATACACATTGAGTGTTGACTGGAATAGTAAGAGAATTGGCGAAGAATCTGAACAGAAATCTCTACCCCATCTGTCCTTTATCCTTTCAAAGATAGATCCCATGAATGTGGTAGGGAGAGGCAGAGAGAGAGGGTGGAGGAGAAAATGAGTGTGTGTGTGTGTATGCACGTGTGTGTGTGTAGAAGGTAGTGAAACAGGTAGAAAGGACCGTCTTCTTTCAAAGATGGTCAGAGACTTGGTAGGTCACAGCCGGAAACTATGCAAAGACTGAATTCACATGAATGCTTTTAGGTTGTGTGATGTTGCTGATGGGTTTGCTTCTCTCTTTATACACCAACTGAGAAATCATAGCAAATCTCCCTTAATGTTTCTCACACAGGGATGTGATCCAACAAGAGAGAGTAGAACTAAGGCATATTATAAGGATTAGGATAGATTTCAGGGTAAAACTCCACAACCGGAGAGCTTCATGGGAAGAAAATACTGTGATCTGGCTTTTAAATTTTTATCTTATTCTCATCTAGTTAAACTAAGCTGTAAAGGAAGAAATTGTAAGGCACTTATTAAGCAATAGAAAAATGGTCAATGTAATAAAGTTGTACTTTTCAGTTTTCAAAAATGCTAGCATCATTTCGATTTCTACACACTGTGAAAGAAATTTAGCTTTGCACCTTCCTTAAGAGAAATTTCAGTCCCTCATCACTGCATACAGCCTCAAGTAGCCTGAACAAAAGATGAAGATCACGGGTCTAGGCTCAGATCTCGAAGTAACTGTTTTCCAGTCCTGTCACCATCTACCAGCTCCTAAGATGAAAAGAAGGGAATAAAGTGAAATCTTATTCTGGTACAGCCCTGAGGCATGTGAGAAAGAAGAGAATTCAGGCTGAAGCCTCACCCAGAGACAAACAGTCCATTTAGACAGAGCCTGTATGCTGTGTAAATGCTCTGTTTTCTTCTCTGAACCTTTGTATTATTAAATATTAAGACACCAGTACTGCTGGAGGAAAGAAAAGGAGTGACTTGACCTCTGAGAACACAGATGAGCTAGTGCTACATACTTGGTATATAAAATATTCACATTCGGCTGGGAAAGACTGGTCAGAAGTAAAAATATAGAATTTTTTGAAATTTTAATTTTGAAGTGATGAAACATAAATGTCTTTGGCAAATGTTATTTTCCCTTAAACTTAACAATATATGGAGATACATTCCATGTTCGTGGATAAGAAGACTCAATTTTGTCAAGATGTCAGTTTTTCCCAACTTGATCTATAAATTTAATGCAATTCCAAAGTTCCTGCAAAGTATTTTGAACATATCGACAAACTGATCATAAAGTTTACATGGAGAGTCAAAAGAGCCAGAATAGCCAACACAATACTGAAGGGGAAGAAAAAAGTTGGAGGGGCCGGGCGCGGTGACTCACGCCTGTAATCCCAGCACTTTGGGAGGCCGAGGCGGGTGGGTCATGAGGTCGGCAGATCGAGACTATCCTGGCTAACATCGTGAAACCCTGTCTCTATTAAAAATACAAAAAATAAGCCGGGTGTGGTGGCGGGAGCCTGTAATCCCAGCTACTCGGGAGGCTGAGGCAGGAGAATGGTGTGAACCCGGGAGGTGGAGCTTGAGGTGAGCCGAGATCGTGCCACTGCACTCCAGCCTGGGAGACAGTGCGAGACTCCATGTCAAAAAAAAAAAAAACAGTTGGAGGACCAACACCAGTCAACTTCAAGACTTACTATAAAGCCTCAGTAATCAAGACTGTGTGGTACTAGTAAAAGGATACACAAATAGATCAATGAAATAGAGTTCTCAATAATCGATTCATGTAATATAGTCGACTGATCTTTGACAAGGAGCAAAAGCAATAGAATGAAGAAAAGATATTATTTTCAACAAATGAGTGTTGGAATAACTAGACACCCACATGTGAAAAAAAAATCTAGATACAAATCTTCCACCATTGACAAAAATTAACTCAAAATGGATCACAAAGACCTAACTGTAAAATTCAAAACTGTAACACTTCTAGAAGATAACATAGGAGAATATTTATATTATTTTGGGTTTGATGATTAGTTTTTAGATGTGACACCAAAGGTAATATCTTAGAAAAAAATAACTGACAAGCTGAACTTCACTGAAATTAAAAACTTCTGTAAAAGACACTGTTAAAAGAATGAGAAGACAAACTATGAATGGGAGAAAATATTTGCAAAAGACATATCTGATAAAGGACTGTTACCCAAAATATGCAAGTAACTCTTAAAACTCAACCATGGGAAAACAACCAGATTAACAAATAGGAAAAACATCTAAATAGATACCTCACCAAAGAAGATATACAGATAGAAAATAAGCATATAGAAATATGCTGAATATCTCATTTGCAAATCCCTAATAATGGGATTTGCAAATTAAAACAACATGACACTGTTACACATCAATTAGGATGGCAAAAACCCAAGCACTGACACCACCAAATGCTGGCAAGGACATGGAGCAACAGGAACTCTCATTCATTGCTAGTGGAAACGCAAAATGGTGCAGCCACTTTGGAAGACAGTTTGGAGGCTTCTCACAGAACTCAACATACTCTTACCGTGTGATACAGCAATCATGCTCCTTGATACTCAAATGAGTTGAAAACTTATGTCCAAACAAAAGCCTGCATGTGGATGTTTATATTACTTTGTTTATAATTGCCAATTGTTTATACAGGGAGAGGACAGAGACACTGTGAGAGAGGGGACAGAGTCCCTGAGAGGGAGGGAACAGAGGCCCTGAGAGGGAGGGGACAGAGGCCCTGAGAGGGAGGGGACAGAAGGCCTATGAGGAAGGGGACAGAGACTCTACGAGGGAGGGAACAGAGGCCCTACAAGGGAGGGGACAGACGCCCTAGAGGAAGGAGACAGGCCCTGTGAGGGAGGGGACAGAGGCCCTAGTGGGAGAGGACAGAGGCCCTAGAGGGAGGGGAAAGAGGCCCTAGAGGGAAGTGACGGGGCAAAGCCCTGCAGAGAGGAGACGGGAGCCTGGCATTCATGGAAAAGCGGAGCTGTTTTGACACTAAGGACATTCCATGGGGAAATAAAAAAACAACTGTTCACATTTCTCATGTTATTCACCTACAGAGTGGCTCAGCCAGGCCAGGTCTCCCCTCCAGGGTGAGGTTCAGAGCGAGTACAGCGAGGATGGAGGGAAGGGGCAGGGGGTCCATGGTCTCTTGCTTTAATAGGGCCATTGGAACCAGCTCCTCCTGGTTCTTTAATAGGGTCACTGGTGGGGCCTCCCCTTGCTGAGTCTTCCTCCCTGTCCCTCCACACTCCAAACCACCTCCACCATATCCTCCTCCTCTAGGAACTGAGCAGGACAACATCCTCACTGAGCTGGAGCGAAGAACACGGCCACCTCTCCTGGGCTCCTGACTCAGGATCCAAGCTTGGAGGCTGAAAGGGGATACTCTCCCCTTAAACCAGTTTCATGACTATGAGGGGAATTAATGCCATCAAGTCCACCTGAAAATCTGAGCCAAGGATCAGTGTGTGTGTGAGTGCACCGGTATAATAGCATGAAAGACCAATTAAACACACTGCATGTGCACACAGCTTACAGAACAGACAACAACTCTCATTAGATACACACACCTATACACAATCTTCAGTAGATACACACTCAGCACCGATAGTTATAATGATACGCAATCTCATGGGCACACACACACTCTCACAGGACACAGACACACTCTCTCACAGATACACACTCGGAAACCACCACTCATAATACACACACACTTCATAGACACCACTCATACGACCCACTCTCAGTAGATTACACTCTCCGCAAAACACACTGTCAATGATACACACACAGGACATTCTCTTATAGATGCACAACAACTCTCATGGCACACACACAATAGTACGTGAAACCACACATCCCCCTCTGGTTACAGTGGAATGTTAAGCAAAGAAATTATCCCCAAATTAAACAAAGTTCTTCCCCTGCTGCTCAGAACTTGCAGTGGAGCCTTAACATGGAGTGCTTTGCCTCACCCAATTAATCACCACAAAAGACGGTATTTGATGGCAGCAGGAATAGGGCAGGAGAATAAGTAGAGCATACTACAGGTTCTACAGACAAATCAAGGGGGAGTTTAAGGTGAAAAGAAGATTTATCAGAGCAGGGACGGGCAGGCACAGCTGGAGGACGGGGTGAGACAAAACAAGTGATTTTTGCCTAACAGCGAATGGTTAATTTACTCATTGAATTTCGGTTCTCTTTCAAGAGAGTCCTCCCCTCTGAATCGCTGCATGCTAAAACTAAATCCACACAAGCTTGGTAAATATACCTGAGTCAGGCTTTGTGCAGGCTAATTAAAAGACTTAAGTTTATAGAAGATGTTAGTTACAGAGAGAGGACGATCATGACTTTCATTGACAGTTTGAACACTTTCAACAGATAAATATGCCATCTTCCTTAAAAGTATTTTCATTACATGATTTAAAAAATAGTTAAGGCAGGGCCTCAGGCTCTCCACCCGAGGACCAAAGAGGCCTGCACTCTGGCGTCTGCCCGAGCTCAAGAAAACGCACCCAGGCGAGGCGTCGCCACAACAAGGAACCGCACCCAGGATCAGAGTGTACACCCACGCGCGAAGTGTCACCAGTCTGCGCCACATCCTGTGTGAGAGACACGGCTGTGGTGAGTCAGGGCTCTCCAAGCGAGCAGTCTAGAAACGGCAATATTCCGCAACTCCTACCTTCTTCCTACACGCCGTTAACAACAAACACGGGCGAAATTGCAGCAGTATTGAAGAGAAGGAGCCTCGTCAGGGCGTCGGCAATCGCTTCAAGTATTTCGTGCCTGGGTTCCAAACAGCAAGATGGCACCGCGCTCACACAATGCAGTTGATGTGAACGCTCAGGCCAAGCTATTCCCTGTACCACGAGAAGAGCATCTGGGTTAGGAGGGCGTTCCACCGATCCTTTCTCTCCCTGTCATCCTCGCCTTTAAGTGACTTTTAAATTCTCTGAATCTGCCATCTGGCAACTTTCAACGGCGAGAGACATGGACGCAACCTCTAACATGTGCCATAGATTCAGCTTCGTTGAAATCTTCGGAGGCACCTCTGTTCCTCGCGGCCTATCATAGATCTGAGCCTGCGGCTGCACCTGCAGCGCTCACAGCCTACTGCAAGCACAGTAGGGATATCGCACGGTTCCGCTCTGGACTCAGAAACAGACGGCCCAGGTCTAACTGGCAAGTCTCTGAAGGGTTTTTTGCTTCTTGGAAAAGGTGTGGACTTTGCTGGGATGACTATGCTTCACAAAAGCATGGGGGTTACGTGTATGTCTTAATGCCAAATAGTCGAAATGGCGGCTGGAATTTGAAAAGTAAGCTATTTGGTGAAGAACTAACATACATAACGCGACAAGTTTACGTTTAACAGAGACTCCGCCAAAGCCACTTCTTTGAGGACTTGCGCGCTCATCGTTTTTCCACCTCTCCTCTGGTGAAATGTCCTCCTTCCCGTCCCATCCCTCTCCTTTCTTCTTTTTCCTCTCACTTTGTTTGCCCAGGCTGGAGTGCACTGGTGTGATTCATGCGTCCACCTGCACCGCTCGACGCCGCCTGCCCAGGACTCAGCCAATCCTCCACTTCAGCCCCCGAGTACTGGGCGACGACAGGTGTGCACAACCACACCCTGGCGAACTTTTTGCATTTTGGTTGGTGAGGCAGACCAGGTTTCCACCATTTGCCCCGCGCTCCTCTCCAAACTCCTGGGCCAAGCGACGTCCTCGCACCTTGGCTTTCCCTACCGATACTGGGCCGAGCGTTTACACGTAAGCCACTGCACCCAGCCCCCGAATATAGCAACGCCCTTAACACTAAAAGACCCCAAATGGGCCCCGGTGTCACAGTGGCTCACTCCTGTAATCTCAGACTCCATTGGGAGGCAAGGGCGGCCGCCGGTCCTCGGACTCATGAGGTCAGGAGATTGAGGACCATTCTGGTCACATGGGTGAAAACCCTGTCCTCTACTAAAATAAAATAAAAGAATTAGGCCGCAGGCCATCGGTGGCAGGCCCCTGTCCCGTCCCACGTACTCAGGAGCTGAGTAGCCCGAGAAGTTGCTTTGATATTCATGGAGCTGGATGTGCATGTGTTCTGTCTGCGCCACTGCACTCCTTTTGTTCGGGGACAGAGCGGACTCCCACTCCAACAAAAAAAGACCAAAAAACAACGAAAAGACCCAAATGAGATGCTGCAAGAGCACCTCACAATATGTTTTCTTTTTGGACCAATCCCATTGACAGAGACGAAAACACTTATAGATTTTTCCATGCATCCCTTTAGCTATATTTTTACAAATGTGGACTCTGGACAAACTTTCACAAATCACTACGTGGCCACCACATCCTATATATTTTTATAGGACCAGTGCTGATCTTCCATGCTGCATGTATTTTCATAGGAACAATGGAAGGAACTTCTAGAGTTCCCTCTGTTTCCTGCCTCTTCTACATTTCCACAGACTGCACACTCAAAAGGAACGCAGGAACTGTGAAGGGCGTGATGAGCTGACCGTAACACCGGCTCCTTTCTGCCCTTGGTGCTAAAGATGGAAGGTTCCGGTACCTGCTCTCCTAGGTACCTCTCCATCAGCAAGGCTAGAGCTACTCCGTGCAGCAAGCGCCCCTGTTCAGGCCCCACGTGTCATGACTGTCTGTCCTTCTCCGGGGCAGCATTCAGACACCCCACAAACAGTGGGCATGTCAAGCCTCCTCAGCTATTGGGGACTCCCTCAACACAGACCAGGTTTAAGGTGCCTCACCCACCACATTTGAGCACAGCCAGGGGTGACTGAAAACAGTGCCAGCCCTCGGGAAGGAATGAACCGAGGAGTTGTCAGAGGCCATCTGAGAAACACCTGACCTCAACAGAACCTGAGATTGCCCAATGTGGGCTACAAGGGCCTAAGACAGATCGGTTTATTTTAACTTCAAAGAGCTTACTGTCTCCAGCCAAAGGGAAGCAGGCCACTGAGGAAGAGTGGGAGAGTTCACCCTCGCTGCAGGAACAGCAGCCTCCATGCGCCCAGAGGCGGCACTTCCCATTCCAGCCCCATCCTGCTTGGAAGCCCCGGGGCTTCAGGTCACTGGGTTTTCTACCCCAAGGGCAACTGCAGTCAACTGGCCTCTCTTGTCTTCTAAAACCTTAGCCAGCCTTCGGGCAGTTCGGATCTCATCCTCCACTCAAAGCCTTCTGGCTTCCACACCTAAGGTGATCCTCTGTTCCTCTACGGGGTAACGCACCTATTTCACTATTCACTGGGAACCTCTCCTGCTTTGTGCTTTTGGGCTTCATTTAAATTTCCACTGGCTCTCTGGGACTCCCAGTTCCTGATGGGCTGGGGAGTCTCTGCACCTTCCAAAATGATGGACAAGGGGCCAGGCGCTGCTTGGTGCCAGGACATAGTAGTTGGCAGGTTAGCTAATGAGGAATGTGTTAAAATTGTTTTGAAGCAATGATTTCAAGATTCTTTTAAATAAAGTTTGTGGGTAATGGGGATACATTATTTGACAGATGGATTTTCTTTCACTTCAGGATCTCATTTTGAAATCTGAATTTGACATGGTGTGTGAAAATATGTGCATGTGTATACTTTCTAAACATCTAGTTATATTTGAGAACTTTACAAATGGCCGAGGGTTTAATTCTTTAGTTATATTATCTTTAACACCACGTATGTCTCAAAGAAGAGAATTCAAATTGCCATTCCAATGTAACCTAAGAAGACACAGAAGTATCAGATGAAATAGTGTCAGAACTCCTGACTCACACTTCTATGGGCACATCTCATTTTATGAAAGTTTCTTAATGCATGAAAGTCACATTCATCATCTCTCCCTTCCACAGATGCTTAACTCATTTTAGAGCTAAAAGGGGCCTGGGGATCATCTGGTTGAAAGCATTCTTTTCTTTTCTACTTGAAGACTTCTGATCCTAGAAAGTGACCAGGGAGTGTCTGACCAATGCATCATTTTGCCTCCAGCCAGAAGGTGCATTTGCAATTGTAGGGGTAACCAGCAAGTCAGTCACCACCAGTTTTGAAAGTGTGCACTACCTGGTCAAAAGCTGGTCATCATCACATCTGTAATTTAACAATTCATCAATACTTTTGCATATGAAATGCTTGCTAGTATTGATCACCATGCATTACCTAATTTTGTTTCAACTTGTAACATACATTACTGTACATTCTCAATAAAAGGCATAGTCACTCATGAAACATGCTTAAATGATGAACTAAATACTCATAAACCACAATTAAGTCCTTTTATACTTAGGTTTAAAATATCTACATAGGAAAATCAAGTCCATATTTTATATGCAACTTAAAGATGTTCAATTTTTTTTCATTATAAAGGCTTTAATGACATTCTAAAGTCAGACTTCATTTAAGAAGGTTTTAAACTGAAGAAAAGTACACACTTTAAAATTCAGTCACTTGCTTGCTGACACAGTGTGTGTGTGTGTTGCTGATCCCAGTTCTAAAACATCTCCAGGCACAGCCTTCCACCCAATTTTAGCTGCTCTGTGACAGGCTCTCAGCGTGTACCCTAAGGGCAAAATGCACAAATGCTTCACAGAGAAGGAATTAGGTGGCACATGCTTGTCTCTTTGATGCACTTCCAAGAGTAATGTTAGTCCGAATGCTTTTCCTAACATGAGGAACGTTACCTTCTTGATGAGGGACCGCCCTGTTTCCTGGGTGTGCAGGCTGCTGGCAAGCGCCTTGCCGCCCTCCTGCCTCCTGCTGAGTCTGTTTCTCCAATCTTCCTCCCCGCTTTTCTTCAACAGTGCCAACTAGGAGGAAAACATGCCAGCCACAAAGAGTTCAGCACCAAACTCTTCCTTGTGATGGAACCATAATCTAGGTAAGTGAGAATGCTTTGGCCAAGACATGACCACAGCCACCTCATTTTAACATTTTGAATTTCATTTATTTTGAAAATAGCATGTATGGAAAATAATAAAGTCCCTTTTCTAAGATGGCCCCGAAGATTTTACAGTTGATTGAAACACAGAGCCGAAATGTGACTTGCTAGATAAAAGATGCACCGTCATCCCAGCCAAGGAATGTTTTCCCTTGCCCTTGGGCTGAGAGCAAGAGAACCGTCCTCAGAGAAAAAATGTCTTCTAGTGACGCCTTCTGTTCACTTGGTGAAATAACATGAAAGGACTAAAGCTATATCATAGTTCCTACTTGCAGAAAATAATGCAGACGTGGGCTTAAAACCTAAAGCTACGAGGCACTTACACTCTCTTAATATCATCCCTTTCAATTAGAGGTAAAATTTGATGTTTACGACTGTTTCTCCTCAGGTATTCTAAGCCCTGTTCTTTTCCTACAAATGAATTTGGTCTTTCTAATCCGTCTTCTTTAAACAGAAACTGTTTTCTACCAACCCATTTTAAAAAATTATCACTTCAACTTTCCTCACAGGAAAGGCATATACAAAAAAAGAATCTAATTAACTGAGGTTGTTACCTAACCCGCTTTAGTTCAACAATGGCATGACTAGGAAGCTGCTTGAATATTGGAATCTTGAGAGGTTATTTTCACAAACATGAGGCTGTTTCAGCTAACTGTATTGCCATGAATGAAAAAATCTTAGGCATTTGCACTGGACAAACAAACATGGGAAAGATAAAAGGTAAAAAAAAAGATGATGTTCATTAAACTCATTTGAGCTGCTGTTCAAACAATTTAAAGAGTAGGGAAAAAACCAAATAACTTTCCCTCTGTGCTGAACTTGATGGGCGAGGTCTTCCCAATATCACTAATGCATACTCCATAAATGTTGTATTTTTTATTTTATAAATTTGTTTTAGAGATGGGGTCTTACTTTGTCACCAAGGCTGGAGTGCAGGGCATAATCATGGCTCACTGCAGCCTCCAATTCTTGGGCTCACGTGACTCTCCCATCTCGGCCTCCATAGTGGCTAGGATGACAGGTGTGCATCACTATTCCTGGTTAATTTTAAAACTTCCATTTGGTAGAGACAGGGTCTTGCTCTGTTGCCTAGGCTGGTTTCGAACTGCTGGCCTCAAGCGATCCCCTGCCTCAGCCTCCCAATGTGCTGGGATTACAGGCGTGAAATACCACGTCTAGACAACAGTGTATTTTAAAGCAGTACATCAGCTCTCGTCCCAATTTGGCCACTAACTCCCTTTGAGTACCTCGGCTCTCCCTCCCATATCTGCCACATCAGGAGCTGGACCAGATGATCTCTAAGGGTCTTTCTTCCAAGCTTCCCGATTCCCATTAAATATTTGTTTTGGAGATAGGATGAGATATATCCTATGCTAAATGTTTTGTTAAGTTAAAAGTAAACAAATTTTTTGTATTTAAGAATCCAGTGACATCTACATATGTGTACACAATTACACCTATACTTGTTTATTTACTCAGTCAAATAATGGGAAGTAAGCTGTGAAGAAAAGAATCCCCAAAGGAGGCGGGAGCTTCGAACTCTGGGCCTGCCCCTTCCTCAATCTCTTCCTTCTCCCCACTTCCTTTCTGTTTTCCTCTTTCTGCTAAGCGGCAGCAGATACGATCTCAAATGCCCGTTCTCTAGAACTGTGGTAAGGCTGCCTTATCAATCTCATGCAGATCCCTTTGGTCAAGGTCTCATTTAGTCCTAAGTCCTGTAATTCTCAAACATTGAACAACACCCTGCACGCTACAAGAGCTAGTTCGCGGGTTTGGACACAAAGTCTAAATTCCTTCAAGAGTTTTAATCCACATCATTTCATAATATATATATGACTATGATTCATTTTCTCCAATTATTTTGAATTATTTTATTATTATTCTAATAAAATAATCTCACAAAATAAAATCATGAAAAGAAATTGGTATTTGCATGCTGTACTTGAGCTTTCAAAGGCATCAATAAATGAGCACTTTCAAAGAGGTAAGCCAGGGCATTTGAAAAGCCGCGTGAGAGGGACAGAAGTCCTTCCAGTTCAATCATCTGGCGTTGAGCCAGGCACTCATTCTCGACTTGATACTATCTCCTTGCAAACGTGGGCCTCAGAACCGCTTCTTCACTATCACCTCTCGACCAGGCCAGCAGCGGGGGGTGCTTCGCTGCTCGCCTCCAGCTTGTTAATCAGGGTGGGATCAAATGATGAATTAAAAAAAAATCAAATTCATTTCCTGAGTTGACTTTATTAAGAAGTCGCACTGAGCTCCCCGGGTCTTTGAAGACCGTTCTGAAAAAGAAGCTCTCAAAAGTCTGGGGGCAAACGGGGACACATGCACCTGTGTCATCGGACGGTTTCCCTGGTGGGTCTGGCTTTGTGCATCTAATAACTGACTTGGAAAAACCCAAGCTGTGGCATCTGAGATCACCGCTCATTCCACCTTATACTCTGTGATCTGCACGCGACCCGAGACCGGGGAAATGTTATCCGCGCATTCCAACCCACAATGATGTTGGAACATGGTCAAGAATTCCATTGACTGGCCAGGCGCAGTGGTTCACACCTGTAATCCTCGCACTTTGGGAAGCCGAGATGGGCGGATCACAAGGTCAGGAGATCAAGACCATCCTGGCTAACACGGTGCAAACTCCATCTCTACTAAAACAAACAAACAAAAAATACAAAAAATTAGCCGGGTGTGGTGGCGGGTGCCTGTAGTCCCAGTTACTTGGGAGGCTGAGGTGGGAGAATGGCATGAACACAGGAGGCAGCGCTTTCAGTGAGCCGAGATTGTGCCACTACACCCCAGCCTGGACAATAGAGCAAGACTTTGTCTCAAAAAAAAAAATTCCATTGGCCGAGGTCACACTGGATGTTAGTGGGCAGACAGAGGTGACTGCAACCCTTGTCTGCTTGTGCTTGTTTCACTGCGGTAGAACATTCGCTGACCAGACACATTTTTGTCACACCGTTTTAGGAATGGCATAGGATTCTGACTTTCTTATAAGGTTTTTCCCACCATAGGAAGGCCTCCAAAGAATTCCTCCATTCCAAAACCCTAAAATTTTGCTTCTACATGTGCTGGCGGAGTTACCATTAGGGACTCCGAAGACTACAGAGTAACCAGAATAATCTGGAAGAAACTGTGTTTCCATGGAGCCCACATGACACTTGGAGCCAGCCCTTGCCTCCAGCCTACGGAGCACATGATGAATAACTTGTAAATAACACGCACTAAAACTTGAGTGGGTTCTTCCTGTCTCTTTAGATTTCCTCACTAGTGTCTACCACGCTGAGGAGGGAGGGAGATCTTCCCAAATGTGTTCCTTCCTCCTGTGAGCTCACAGCCCTCCGGCTCACCACAGACCGCCAGGCTCTGAGAGGGTCGAGGAGCCGACATCTGGGTCTACACAGGACATAAATTCCTGCTCGTGCAATTCAAACAACTGTCAGCGCTTTTAGCAACTGCCAAGCCGAAGTGCTGTTTGCAGGACTGTGATGCTGGGGGCTGGGCAGCAGCTTGGCCTGGGGCTGTGTGAACCCAGGGAGAGGCATGACACTGGCCTGCTTACCTGATGCCTGGTCCAGGGCCACCATGATAGGTGCCTGCCAGGCCACCCGGGGAAACTGTGCCTCTTCTTCCATACCTCACACTATTCCAGCAGGGAATGCTGGCCTGAGAGCCCTGCTTGGTGAGAACAAGGACTTTAGACTCAGAGCAGTCAGGGCTGGGTCAAACAGGAGACACGACAACCATGTGCCCCTAATATTAAATAAGGTGTGTTTTCTCTCTCTCTTTTTTAGAATTCTCCCTTCATTTTAGAGAATTACAGGCACCCCATAGATCTCAGATAAGGCTGAACAGCATACATAAATACTTACATTATATCTTGGTCTTGGCTGGTTCACAAGTTGGAGACGCGAACGAACTAAAGTGTGTTTTAAGTGGGAGACAAATCAAACATCAGAAAAGGAGGGCTGGGCATGGTGGCTCACACCTGTAATCCCAGCACATTGGGAGGCTGAGGTGGGAGGATCGCTTGAGGCCAGGAGGTGGAGACCAGCCTGGGCCACAGAGCCAAACTCTGTCTTTACAAAAAAATGAAAATAAGAAATCAGCTGAGAGTGGTGATGTGTGCCTGTAGTCCCAGCTACTTGGGAGGCTGAAGCAGGAGGACCATTTGAGTCCCAGGAGACTGAGGTTGCAGTGAACTATGATCACACCACTGCACTCCAGTCTGGGTAACAGAACAAAACTCTGCCTAGAAAAAGAAGAGAAAAAAGAAAAGAAAAGAAAAGAAAAGAAAGAGAGCAAAGGGGAACTGCATCTCTATTCTTATTCCTACATAAATCTGGGGCCCTATAGTGGCTGAAATCTCCCAGCTACAACGTAAGAACCAGGGGTTTGGAGACAGGGAGACAGCCTCTGGCTGGATGGGATAGGGAAGGGTGGATGGTTGGGGCGGGGGTAGGCAGGCAGGAAACACAGAAGTCTCCAGCCGGCCCCTCTAGGGCAGAACGCCACAGAGGCGTGAGGTGGATTCTGCGACAGTTCAGGGAGTTCCACTAAGTTCTTACACGCCACCAATTTCCTGAAGTGAAACAATGGCTCTTTTATTCTTTTCCAATATTTTTCTTCGCCAAATAAGAAAGCCCAGATGCCACTGTTTCTGACATTGTGGAGATCCGATTTCTAAAGTCCTAACGTATTCTTTAAGCAATAGCAAAGGTTTTATCCCTAAATAACTTAAGAATTATTTAATTCACAATGTTTCTCAGAGAAGTTCTCAAACAGGAACCATTTAAACACAAATAATTTAGATAGTTATAAAACTACAATTTTCCTAATCCAGTGGGAAAAGTCAATTGCATCCTATGTTTTATGCTGGTTGTGGTTCAAATTTGACATTCACAATGTCAGAAAAGATGAAAACAGAAAATAACTTTTGGTAGATTTCCTTGAGCAGCAAACATTTTCTTAAAAAGGAGGGTGTGGAGGGTTTCCTTTAATTTCTTAATTTCTCCACTTTTTGTCTACAAGTGGGGATAATACTGCTTTCTTCTGAAGGCTGTCTTCAACATCAAAGGAGGCATCATGTGCAAAATGTGGAAGGCAGTCTGTGACACTGGGTAGCACTGAGCATGGGGCACTCAATATCATCAGGCCCCAGACAGGGGAGAGACTGACACAACAAGGCTGAAGAAGACAGAGCTGCCCTCTTTAGTGGGCACGGCCATTGATAAAAAACGATAAAGGAAATCTGTAAATTCCAGTCTCTATTTCTTAGACTCTGAAATGTGAATGTGGATGTGTAATTTGAAATAAGCGATGTTAAGAGCATGTGAACTGAGAAAATTCATGAAGAAAGAGGGTGTGTCTTTCTAGCACTGCTGTCTAGCTAGAATTTCTGTCCTCTTACCGTATTCTCCTAGATAGAGTAGACAGGGTTGGCTGCTCTAACATTAATCTGAGCACACTGCAGTTTTGTCGTGGACCAGGGGAGAGTTGGAGACATGGCTCCTAGGTCAGTTCTATTCACTACATGGCCCTGGAGGCTACCGGAGCTAAATCCCTCCTTTGGTAAAATAAGGCAGTCAGAGGTATGTAGAATAAAGTCTGGAAGTCCTATGATTTTATATACTTCTTCCTCAAGAAAGAAAAGTAAAGCCCAAATAAATGTAGGAATAACATTCTTATTTGAAATAGTTTAAGCTTCATTATTTCATTTTCACAAAAGGGAGAGATTAAAGTCTCATTTAGGAAAAAGCTATCATAGATAAATTGTAAAAATATGTGGTTTAGGCTGGGTGTGGTGGCTCACGTCTGTAATCACAGCACTTTGGGAGGCCGAGGTGGGTGGATCACCTGAGGTCAGGAGTTCCAGACCAGACTGGTCAACATGGTGAAACCCCGTTTCTACTAAAAATACAAAAATTAGCTGGGTATGGTGGCACATGCCTGTGATCCCAGCTACTTGAGAGGCTGAGGCAGGAGAATCACTTGAACCTAAGAGGCGGAGGTTGCAGTGAGCCGAGGTTGTGCCATTGCATTCCAGCCTGGGCAACAAGATCGAAACTCCATCTCAAAAAATAAATAAATAAATAAAAGTTTAGGTTCAATAAAATGTTATTAATTGAACTTTCCTTTCACATAGGAGAAGTTGTTAGCATTTGCTTAGTTATATCTTTCCTTGATATTTCCACATTAATATTTCTGTTTTCTAGGAGTCTCTACCAGAATATATGGCATGTTCATCTCCTTTACACTCTTTTTTAAACATGTGTTGCATGCATGTTATGCTTTCAATATTAAAAAAACAAACTGTTTTGGAGCAGGAGTTTCCTCTTCTGTGCATTTTGGTATTCCATAGAGTACCAAAGTTAGAAATAGAGCNACTCCATCTCAAAAAATAAATAAATAAATAAATAAATAAATAAATAAATAAATAAATAAAAATAAAATATGTAGTTTAGTTATTTCCAGCAAAGTACAAATAAAAGTACTGTCAAGGTAAGGGGGAAAAGATCACTGGCAATATATTTTGCATCAGTGTAATTTATTACAAACATAGCTGCTAAATAAAGTGTTCCTTGTCCTTTCTTAAACATATTTTAACAAACTGAATAGCTGAATATCAATCAAGCGTTCCTTTCTATCATGATTCTGAACAGACTGGGCTCGGGAATCCCCTGGAGACCAGGATAAGTTATGGCTTCTGTTACCCGGCAGGTGTGCGTGCTCACGCATTCAATTCTGAATGCACTTCTGGGCCATTCACAGAAACTTTACAGCCATGCTTGAATGCCCTAGATATCCACAAAGCCCAAACTAAGAAGCTGCATCTTTCCAGTATCTCAGTTTTTAAAATGAGAATTTTACAGTAAGATTAAAACTTTCAGAAAAACACGGATCAACTAAAATTTACCAAAAAACAAGCAAGTAAATCAGGAATTATTGCTTAGTGGGTAGACACAGGACTTCTTCATTAAAAGTCCTAAGTCCTGACGGACAGAATATTCCCAAAGATGGGAAGGTTCCTTTAAAAGCCTTTGAAAGAAGGGGGCATAATATTAGTATTTTCCACTGAGGAATACCCCAGAGATATTATCTCATGTGTAAAACATCAGAACTTGTGTATGAATGACATTTATTCTTAATTTCCTTAAATGATTTCTCTTCTTCCTCACCAAACCAGTTATCAACACTTGGGTTTGTGGGATGAAACTCTCTTCGAGCCCCGTTTCCGTGGAAGAGAACTTCAAGCCTCAATAGGCCCAGCTGCTTCCCCGATTGAAGACATCCTTTTCCTCACTGCACTGACTCCTCTGCCCCTTCCCTAGGCCCCTCAGCCTGCCAGGTCTGAGTTTTCATGAATCTTAAGTAAATAAAGGAGAAAGTCAATCAGATTTAACAATCTTATTAATTTGTCAGTTGAAAAAGATGGCATCTATTATTTTATAAATAATGTTCAAAAAGCTTGGCTTAAAACTAGAAAGAAGGGCCAGGCATGGTGGTGCACGTCTGTAATCTCTATACTTTGGAAGGCGGAAGTGAGAGGCTTGCTTGAGGCCAGAAATTCGAGACCAGCCTTGGCAACATAGTGAGACTTCCATCTCCAGAAAGAGTTTTTGTTGTTGTTGTTGTTGTTAATTAGCCAGGCATGATGGTGCACACCTATCATCCCAGCTACTGTGGAGGCTGAGGCAGGAGGATCACTTGAGCCCAGGAGTTCGAGGCTGCAGTGAGCTGTGATTATATCACTACACACCAGCCTGGGCAACAGAGGGACAGAGGGAGACCCTGTCTCTAAAAAAAAAAAAAGAAAGAAAGAAAGAAAAGAAAAGACTTTTCCTTGTGGTTTGGTATAGTCTTAGGCAGTTTGAAATGTATCTAGAAAAATAACCATGGTCTGTGCCTAACAAAGCATGCAGACTTCTGTATGGTGGCAGGTGTAAGGAAGGGTCGAGGCTGGCAGAACTGTGGGAAAAGGTGTTGGAAATGATTCTCCTAATATGGAGTTGACATGACTTTTCTTCACCCAGTTTTCCTGTCACTATTCCATCATGTTTTTTTCCTACTGAAGACTTTTTCTCTTTTGTACAAATTGATGTGGTACGTGAGAAATTTTGTTACACGTATATAATGCATAGAGACCCAGTCAGGGTATTCAGGCTGTGTCCATCACCTGTGTACAGTACATTTTTATTTAGTCACCCTATTCTGCTATCAAACCCTGAATTTATTTCCACTATTGTATCTTTTGGTGCTTAATTCAACTGTGGTTAAAAGTTCACTAGGAAAACACACCCCCAAGGTAATTTACTTCCAATTCTCTGTATCTGTCTCATTTAAATATATTCCTCTGCACCCTGCGTCGTTATTTTGAAAGAAATTAGGCTACTGTGTTACTTGATGCTGAAATGCAATCTTTCAAGCTATTACCTGACATACAATTTCTAAACGCAGTTCAGAAAAGTCATCCATTTTACAATCTGTAAAGGAAACAAAACTTGGATTCTAAGCCCAAAGATGTATGTCCTGTATGTATATTTGTTTTCACTCCCTCTACACATACTTCACACAAAGCCACAAGTGGTTTGTGCATTCAGTATGAATCCTGTGTATTTAAAAGTGGAAGAGCCAAGATCTCAGCTCCTGTCACTAGATAGTCCAAGAATTTAATATTAGAAAAGACATCGGGACAGTGGAAGCAAATAAATAAAGCAGAAGTCTGTTTCTATTTGTTTTCTCACCTGAGTCTGGAACCGGTCCTGTTGTCATTACCAAACCAGGCTCACGAGCAAAGGCAGTTCACTCTCAAACACCTCAGCTTCCTAGAATTACTCCAGGACAACAGCACAGCCCTGTTAGAAGCTGAATGTGTGATTTCATCTCTTTGCCCATCACTCAGATTGTTTTCTAAAGCAAGCTGTAAGCTCCTCCCCAGAGAATTACGTTTCGCTCACCGAATCTCATTACCTTTCTTTAATAGACATGGTTTTGCTGGGTGAGTCAAGAAGGCCCTCCCCTGTCGACGTTTTGATCTCTCCAGCAGCAAACATCGCACATGGATTCTTGCAGAGCTTCTCCTGTGACTGTTCCGAAGAATCCTGGGGCTTCCAGGACACCGAGGCTGCGGTTTGAGCAACAGTTTTCCCAGCAGCTGTCCCTGTCTGCTCGGAAGTGGGCTCCCCGAACTCTGCCGCTGGGAAGGAAAAGAGCAGCATCAGCACTGAACTCCTCAGGCGAACGTTCGTCCAGCGCTTCGCCCCCAACAGCGCAGCTCTGGGAGTTCAAGCCGTGAGCACAGGGCGGGTGACCCAATCCACTGGGATTTATGCAAATCTGCAGCACGCTACACCCGGAGAAAACCAAACTTCCCGGAGGGTTACCCACGCGGCAAAATGCTTCGTGGCAATTGGTTTCTCTCCTGTGTGCCAGACACAGGAAGTCAGCTTTAACCATTTACTCCCGAACGATTCTAATTCTCCAAAACAATACTTTAACATTCAAATGTGCTATACTCACAAACCAAAACTCTTATTATAACTTACACTGTATTGTTTCATGCAAATCCATAGATTATGCCTGTAGTTTAGAATATGGTTTTCAATCTAATTTTTTAAAGTATCAGTGTCCTTACAAAATCTATAGACACATCAAAGTGGATTTATTGAGCCTAAAAAGGAGATTTTAAAAAATGTATTTACTGCTTTGCTCCCATGGGTAGCTACTTCTTATTTTACACCAGTCATTCAAATATTTACTTAAAAAAAAAAATGATTTGCAAAGAGTTCCTAGTGAGTGCAAGGATATACTTAGCTACAAATGCACCAAGAAACTGAGGAGCAACTGGAGGAGGAACTGCAGGCAGCTGATCTAACAGCAGGTCCATAGAACGGGGCACTGACATGGAGGCCTTTTGGGATGTCAGTAACCTAATGGGATGAACTTTTTTTTTCAGGAAGGATATCTATGTGTCCAATGCAAGCACATAAACAATTAAAAAAAAAAAAAAAAAAAACTAGCCCTGTACAGTGGCTCACACCTGTGGTCTGAGCACTTTGGGAGGCTGAGGCAAGAGGATTGCTTCAGCCCAGGAGTTTGAGACCAACCTGGACAACATGGTAAAACCCCATCTCTAAAAACAAATGCATAAATTAGCTGGGCGTAGTGGTGTAGACTGTAGTCCCAGCTCCTCAGGAGGCTGAGGTGGGAGGATCACTTAAGCAGGGGAGGTTGGGGCTGCAGTGAACCATGATTGTGCCATTGCACTCCAGCCTGGGCAACAGAGCAAGACCTGTCACTAAAAAAATAAAGAATATAAATTCAAGGAAAGGAAATGGGGGCAGTAAAAAGTCTCCGCTCTGTTCTCCAACAGGACCTATAGGAGGGGCCACTAATGAGAGCCTCGTATCATTGTCAGAAGTGTACACTTATGCTGTGTCCATGAGGTGGCCACAACCAGCCAAAGACTAGGAAGAGAACAACAGGTGGGCCAGAGCCGGGAGGGCCTTAGCATGCCCAGGGGTGCATTAAGTAGGCTGGGGCCATGAGAGTCTCCCCAGCTAAGGCTTATGTTTTTTTTTTTGTTTTTTGTTTTTTTTTTTTTTGTGATGTGGTCTCACTATGTTACCTGGGCTGGTCTTAAACTCCTGGCCTCAAGCAATCCTCCTGCCTTGGCCTCCCAAGTAGCTGGGATTACTGCACCAGGGGTCATGATCTCTATTCAAGCATGTTAGTATAGCTTACCCTGAAAAGCAATCTCTTGGGGGTGATGCTCAGCTTGGCTCATTCATCCACCTTTTCTTCATCTGTAAAAAGTCACATATTAAAAAATGGACATCATTAGAAAAGGTAAGTTTGATCTCCAAAAAGTCTTTCAGGGCTGACCTGGAAATCTTTGAGTATAATAATTGGTGGTAATTTCCCCTTGCAGGGAGCCCATTCTTTCTGCTCAGTGAAAAGGTACTAATTTCCCTTGCAATTCAACCCAGCCAAACCAAAGCAAACTCTCTCCAGGGATTTCTACTCTAACATTTGTCTGATCGAGATTTCATGAATATATTTTATGGAGGCATTTTCTTACATTTTAAATAGTAGCAGCAGCACAACAAGAAGAACCTGCTCCTTTGGTTTGAATTAGTTGTTTTATACTGGTCACTGTATGATTCTCTAACTGCGCTCAAAAAGAAGGGAAACATCATCCGAAAATTCAACTAGGTTTTATTATATTCACAAAACGAAACCCTGCAGCAAAGGGAGACAAGATGCTCCATCATCTTATTCTCTCAAAAAGCCAAAAACCTTATTATTAAATCCAGTCTAGATGAGACAATAAAGACAAATGAAAAACAGGGAAACAGGTACTTGCCATCGATAGTTGGCATTTCTGAATGCGAAGTGCACCTAGGAAAGACATTAGCAAATAATAATAATACATTAGCAGATGGGAGCAGAAGATCGAGACAAAACATCATACTGAAAGTAAAAATAAAAATGCAGTTAAATTCTTCTAAGAAATAACTTGGCCGGGCATGGCGGCTCATGCCTGTAATCCCAGCACTTTGGGCGGCCGAGGCCGGCAGATCACGAGGTCAGGAGATCCAGACCATCCTGGCTAACACGGTGAAACCCCATCTGTACTAAAAATATGAAAAAAAAAAAAATTAGCTGGGCGTGGTGGCGGGCACCTGTAGTCCCAGCTACTTGGGAGGCTGAGGCAGGAGAGTGGCGTGAACCCGGGAGGTGGAGCTTGCTGTGAGCCTAGATCGCGCCACTGCGCTCCAGCCTGGGCTACAGATGGGGACTCTGTCTCAAAAAAAAAAAAAAAAAAAAGAAAAGAAATAACCTCCTGGTAGCAATTCTAGTTGTGTAAACACGCATACAGTTGTGAAGCGACACTGGAGCGTGTGTGCACACAATCCCAGCCAAGTACACACCCTGTGGAGAGAGACCAGGCACAAGAACAACTTATTAAACACCACTGATGAAAATTTTCTGGACAAATCTTACCATTTCTATGCAATAGTATACGACACTTTAGTATAAAACTCAAATACAACAAGTAGATGGACATTTATAAAACCAATATAAAATTCATCAGTTATTTTCACTGTAAAATCTGGTGAATATGCAATCTGGAATCTAATTGAACAAGGGGGTAAAAAACATTAAAACCATTAAATGAAGAAAAATAATGTTTCTTCTTATCTGAATGCAATGTAAAATTGTGTATGTATCATAATACCACCGTAAAGGCTGACATTCTTTAAAAAGACTTTTAAATAAGTCAAATAAATAATGCTTATAGATTAGATGGAAGAATTATGGAATTGCCAGCATTCTATATAAATAGCACCAAGGCCATCAGTGTGGTAAAATTCCCGTGTCATTGGCATGTTCCTGGACCAGGAAACCGCACATACGCGTGCCTACCTATCTGATTCCTTTCGTTCTGCTGAAGTTATAGGTTGGGTTCTAAATCTCTTGGAAGTTTTCTACTTTTACCAGGAGAAAAATAGCGTCTTGGTTTCCGGGACCCTCTCTCCCGTTCCACACCGGTGGGCAAGCCAGGTCCTTCGGCCAACCTCTCCACCCGTGATTTGCTTTTAGAATCAAAGGGCAGAGAGTATAAGGAAGGCAAACGAAAACAGAGAAAGAGGACAGCAAAGGATTATGCATCTCTGTGGGGCAAGGCACAGGCACCGCCAAACCCCTCTTCATGCCTCTGCCATGCAGGTAAGGAAGGAGAAATGCCAGAGACCCAATCCACTAGTTCCCCATTAGTAGGCAGAAGCAGAGTGGTAGCTTTTGAGTCATTTTCTGCATAGTTGCCCTGCACACACTTGTGAGCTAAGGCCAATATGATTCAATGCAGAACACAACACAGGTCGAGGAGTGAATCATTCTACCAGGGACCTGCAAGTGACACAGCTGGAGGACGTGTGAAGCATCACCTAAAGTTGATGGTCCTCCTTCTCCTCCTTTTCTTCCTCCTCCTCTTTCTTCTGCTGCTGCTTTTGACTTGCAGATATGGAGAACTGGGCTATCCCTTCTGTTGGGAGGTTTGGGGACATTCTGGGTGGCTGATTCTACCCAGCTGCACTCAGATGCATTTTCTGAGGTTTCTGTCATCACCAGCTTGGCCGTGTGACCGGTATCCGCGGGTTGGACATAGCCACGGATTGGCTGTCATGCAGAGCCTGTTGCCTTGCTGGGGACCCTATCAAAGGCCGAGTGCTCGGACTGAAATGACAGGTAAGGGACTGGTGCTGGCTGGTGTCTCTTCTGAGTTACCGATTCTGAGGCGAGTTCAGGGCTGTTTCGAGCACTTCCCTCTTTCATCAATTTTTCTCTAAGTCTTTAAGAAAGAAAAAGGATTTAAGTTGCAAAGTGCAGTAACAGCCTCACAGGAGGAAAGCATGCGTGATCACAGATTACCAGTGAACGGAAACTGACCTCAAGAGAGAAAATAACTTGTGAAAAACCATTTTGGTGTCTAATGTTAGAAACCAACTATTTGTCAGATGATTCTGAGTTGAGTTTCCAATTTGCATATGTATGCCCGGGAGGTGCAAAACTAACTCTAACCCCTGTAAAAGCTGACAGGGGTCAGATGCTATCCTGGGGGAGAACGGGTCTCTTCTGACCAAATAAATACCCAGAAGCCACAGGAAAATGCATTAATATACACCACCAGTATGCATTAGGGCACAATGAGGCTGGTCCCTTGAATCAGGAAGTTTTCCTCACGCACAGGCCCGGAACACGGACTGTGGGGGAAGGTTCCTGGCATACAGACACCTAATGACCAAACGCGGTAATTTCACTGTTGCCTGAAAATGTAAGGGAGTTTGTGATTATTTACGCTTTTTATTGAGCCCAAGGTACAATAATCGCCTCTCTCTCTCTCTCTATTTTTTTTTTTTTTTTTTTTTGATATGGAGTTTTGCTCTTGTTGCCCAGACTGGAGTGCAATGGTGTGATCTTGGCTCACCGCAACCTCCGCCTCCTGGGTTCAAGCGATTCTCCCGCCTCAGCCTCCCAAGCAGCTGGGATTACAGGCATGTGCCACCACGCCCAGCTAATTTTGTATTTTCTTTAGTAGAGATGGGATTGCTCCATGTTGCCCAGGCTGATCTCAAACTCCCGACCTCAGGTGATCTGCCCCCCCCCCTTGGCCCCCCAAAGTGCTGGGATTACAGGCATGAGCCACCGCACCTGGCCATAATCGCCTCTCTTTTAAAGCACTCAACTAGACATTCACAAGCCTTTTCATGCCATGCAGAGTACATTCATTCATTCAAAAGGCAAGTGGCCAGTTTGGGCATCATTATGAATAATTCTAGCATCAAAAGAATGTTAGAGAAAAGATATTTGCTGAAAGAATTAGTGAAGTGAGTATTTCCCACCACCATCCCCCACTCCCAGGGACTGCTGTTATTCTTAGTTAAAACAAATCCAAAAGAGAGGTCAGGCGCTGTGGCTCACACATGTAATCCCAGCTTTTGGGAGGTCGGGCAGCCAGGCAGGAGGATCACTTGAGCCCAGGCATTTGAGACCAGTTTGGGTAGCATAGTGAGATCTTGTCACCACAAAAGTAAAAAAAAAAAAAAAAAAAAAAAAAATTAGCTATGTGCAGTGGCATGTGCCTGTTGTCCCAGCTACTTGGGATGCTGAGGCAGGAGGCCCACTGGAATCCAGAAGTTTGAGGCTGCAGTGAGCTATGACTGTACCACTGCACTCCAGCCTGGGCAATAGAGAGAGAGACTCTGTCCCTAACAAACAAAAATAAAATAAAAAAATAAAGAGAGATTGCTCTAGTTGCTTCTAGAGTTATTCAAACATCTGAGAGCAAAACTGGCATCCTTTTCAAAAGCTACAGACCTTTTTCCATTACTGCAAAACAAAGAAAACAAGAGCTCTGACTGTGGGAAAGGAAGAGGCCTCTGCTCAGATCCCGGCTCAGTCAGATTGGGCTGGGTGGTGCTGGGCAACTCACCTGCCCTTAGTCAGCCTCAGTTGCTTCACCTTTTAAATGGAAATAATAGTGACATAGTGTAATGTGACATTTGCAAAGCACATGGCTTAGTGCTTAGCAAAGAGTAAACATTTAATAGTGTTATCTAGTTCTTATTTTTGCTTTTTGAAGTACCATATAGTGGGAAAGGAGATATAATTCCAACTACTTGAGAATGGAAAACTGATTAGGGCTCAGCTTTGAAAAGTAAAGAGGGCTTTTGGAGTGGGAAAAGGGATTTCTTGCGGGGAGAGGAATGTAGACACTTTACCTAAGCTTAGTTGGCAAAAGTGATTATTTATGATGCACACTGTATGAAAAAAATAGTTTATTTAATGACAAGTACACCCTGCTAAATTTGATACAAACTCCTATTTTTTTTTTAACATAAGAAGCAGGGCATCTATCTATATATGCGTCATTAAAGGACAATCCAGACACACACACACATAGGTGGTGACCATGAACAACTCAGGAAAAGAAAACATTCTGAGTTGTTATTTTTCCCAGAGATGAGCCCGTGTTGGAGGTTTTCATACTTAAAACGTTTGTTAATCAAAAGGAGACTGAAGCGCGGCTCCAGTTCTCCTGTGGAATCAAAGACAATCTGCATGTTGTCCTCAGCCGAGAACAAAGTGACTGTCACAAACTCTGTGTGGGGAGCTTTGTCCTTCCATGACTTACTCATTTTGACTCCTTCCCCTCTCCCTGCCCCAGTCTTAAAATGAAATGATAGAGGCTTTTGTTTGCTTTTAAAACCACATGCCCTAAATTTAACTGTTGAAAATTCATGAGGAGATATGAAAGCAAGGAGGCTGGAAGGGCGCGGAGCAGTGGGGAGTTGAGCAGACGGGACGCGGGCTGGTGAGTCCAGCTCAGGAAAGCAGCCCAGGGCCTGGCTGGGTGCTCACTACTGCCCCTCACTGGCCAGTCCTATGTGAGTTGGTGAGAAGGGAAAAGCAAGAGGTGAAGTAAAAGGTTTGTCAATCAAGAAAGCGGGAAAAAGAGGAGGAAGGAGAGATACTACCAGCATGGATTAGGGCAAGTGGAGGAGAAAAGCAATGATTGAAAGTAACTTCCACATGATTTTCAAGTGCACCGGTATTAAAAAGGGGAAGAGGAGAGTGGGTGTTAGCTGATGTGTGGAACTGCAGGTCAGGCGGGAAGAAGCAACACTCATGCATGCACACCCCAGAGGCCGGCGTGCGGGTACCTGGACGGCCAGGTGATAAGTGAAGGTGTGTCCCCTTCGGAATCTTTCTGGAGAAACCACTCATGTTTGGGTTTCCCTGTACTATCGTGTACAAAATAGAAAACAACAACAACAAAAAAACCCAGCTAATCTCTATTAAAATGTCAACATACACGCAGATTTTACTATAACTTAAAATCTAAAGGCTGATTTTTACTAAAAGTAATCCTCAGCCGGGGAGCGGGGGCTCACGCTGTAATTCCACATTTTGGGAGGCCGAGGCGTGGATCCGGGGTCCAAAGATCGAGACCTCTGGCTACACGGTGAACCCCGTCTTCTAAAAATACAAAATTTAGTCCGGTGTGGTGGGGGCTGTCCCAGCACTCGGGAGGTGAGGCAGTGGATGGCGTTGAACCCTGGGAGGCGGGCGCTTGCAGTGAGGGAGATGGCGCACTGCATCACGCCTGGGTGACAGGCAGATCGTTCAAAAAAAAAAAAAAAAAAAAAAAAAAAAAAAAAAAAAAAAAAAAAGGGCCACGGTGGGTGGTGACAAGTCAGGGTCAAGGACCATCCTGTGTTACGGTGAACCGTTCTAAAAAATACAAAATTAGCCGCGCACAGATGGGTGGGGGCCTGTAGTACGCTCCAGGAGGTCTGAGGCAGGGGAATCGCTTCAACCAAGGAGGCGGAGGTTACAGTGAGATCGAGCCACTGCACTCCAGCCTGGTGACAGAGTGAGACTCCATCTCGAAAAAGAAAAAAAAAAGAATAATCCCCACTCGTAAGTGGGAGTTAAACATGGATTACATATGGCCACAAAGAGGGAACAACAGACAAGAAGGCCCACCTGACGGAAGAGCGAGGAAGGAGGGTGAAGATCAAAACACTACCTGCAGGGTGCTGTGCTTAATACCTGGGTGATGAAATATTTCATACCCTAAACCCTGGTGACATGCACTTTACCTATATATCAAACCTGCACATGTACCCCGAACCTAAAGCAAAACTTAAAAAAAAAAATTATGCTATTAAATAAAAGAATAACCCTGGCTTTTGAAAATGTACACGTACATTTTGCCATAGAGTTTATATTCGCTTCATGGAATATCCAGGACATGTGACTCGACTCACTACTAAAAGCAAGAGGTGGAAATAAATGTATCTAAGGCCACTAAATCATGTGTTTTCCCAAGTAATTTTAAATGATTATAAAGGAGTCTGTTATAGTCACACTCTGCCCAAAATACCAGGATATTCTCTTGTAAGTAGTTGACCAAAAATAAAAGGCAACTTAATTTCCCTAAGTTTCATTGAGGCAGATTGGTAAATAACCTAATATAAAAATAGTATCCATGTAAAACAATACATTTCAAATAAAGAAAATAATAAAAGTAAATTCTAAAAAATTCAATGAGATTATATTTTAGTTGCTTTATACACTTGCCTTTTATAATTATCACTGAGTAATGCAACCAACACAAGAGTTACAAGTACTAATTTGGGTTTGTTCTACTGATGTTTATTGAGCGCCTACTACGTGCAAGTAATAAGCTAAGGAAGGACAAAGGTGAATCAGAAATCAACCCAGCCATTAAAACCTTATGCCACAGGTAGTCAAGGTAATATACAATCCATACATTCATTTCTTGACACACAATTGAGTATGACACCATGTGGAATGTGACCGAGTAATTACGCCAGACTGAAGGTATTTTAGAGAAACATCATGGGTAAGGACAACGTTGTTTTAACAACGTGGAACAAGTCACAGGAGGAACACTCAGATTACTGCCCTGTCTCTTCTTAAAATTTAGAAAAAAAAAAAAAAGGAAATTCTACAGGCTAGTTACAATGTTTTACCAACTCAAAATCTTAAGATCCTATCGGCAAGAGTTTTAAATACCAGGCTGGAAACACATTCCAGCTCAAAGCAATTTCTAAAAGAAAATAACAGTTATAATCAACTTAATTTTCTAAAATCATTTTGGTTTGAGTTTTGGTTGGAGGGGACAGGCAGGTATCGGGAACCGCTATTGTACATCTTGCTGTAACCACTGGCCTCTTTCTCAGTCTGGGCTTGGACTGATCTGTTTCTCCAGTAAGATCCTCCGGCCTTGCTACTCCTAAAACTATCACCCCACCTCCCAATTCTCTGCATCACATCAATGTTGCCCAGAGCAAATAAAAAATGAAGCTGTGTCTAGAGCCATTTCATTTCCAACTACAAAGGGTCCAATTTCTCAACTTTTATTTGATGGGAAGAGTTTGGCACATCACCCGCAGCCAGGAACGAAGGCAGCGCAACTCAGTCCAGCGTGCAGAGGGGAAGAGGGGCCAGCAGATGCCTGCTGTTGGAAATGACATCAAGTTCCTATAACGAATCTGCTGCCTTCACAGGGTTATGTTTAGGCTGAACGCTTACCGTATAATAGAGGGCTTTGTAAACGAAGTGCAATACAACTTTTGAACATGACCTTCACTGGCAAGAATAAAACTTGGTCAGCATCACCATCAAACTCCATCAGGGGCTTGTGGAAGCATGTTGGGTCAGTATTTATAAAATGGAAATCCCACACAGACACAGGGGACTTGCTGGGCTCCACTTACTTGTTACACCTGAGATATGGAACCAGCCAAAACCAAAGGATTACCGCCAGGGTGGAGAATACTCAAAGTCTGAGTATATAGACAGTCTCCGACTTACAATGTAAGATTTATTGACTTTTAGATGTTGTGGAAGCGATAGGGATTCAGGAGCGCTTGTGCTTAGAATTGTGAATTCTGTTCTTTTCCTGGGCTGGTGGTGTGTGGTGTGATGCTCCCCTGCGATGCTGGGCAGAGGCAGTGAGCCGCCGCTCCCAGATTGCCACCAGCCACACAACCGTGAGGGGAATGACCCATCCCCACAGTGTGCTGCGTGACCAGATGACTTTGTCCAAATTCAAGCTAATGTGAGTGGTCTGAGCATATCTGAGGTAGGTTGGGTGTATTAAATGCATTTTTTGACTTAATGTTTCCTTTGTTTTCTGACTTGCAATATTTTCAAATTATGATGGATTTATTGGGATGCAACTCTGTCATAAGATGAGGAACATCTGTAAAATAAATACAACTGTATGTAGTAAGAAACAAACAGGCTAGGTGTGGTAGCTCATGCCTCCTGTAATCCTAACCCTTTCGGAGGCTGAGGCAGGAGGATCTTTTGAAGCCAGGAGTTTGAGCCAGACTGGGCAACATAGCGAGACCCCATCTCTATAAAAAATTTAAAATTTGTCAAGCGTGGTGGCACATGTCTGTAGAACTAGCCACTCAGGGGCTGAGGTGGGAATATTGCTTGACCCCAGGAGTTTGAGGTTGCTGTGAGCTAGGATTGTATCACTGCACTCCAGCCTGGGTGATAGAGTGAGACTCTGTATCTAAAACATAATAAATAAATAAGAAATAAACAAATGTATGTGAAGGCATCATTCCTAGAACATCATTCCTAGAACAAGCAAGCCTTTTAAAATGCTTGCTTCTTATCTTCTTCCTTCTTCATAGTCAACACAGCACAGAAAGTTTACAAATTTCTCTTTTGTGCTTTGAAGACATAATGCTTATGGAGACTCAATTCAGAAGTCATGCGATTTTAAGCAGGGTGAGTCCAGCCTCACCAGGAGGGCCTGAGTTTGTCTTTAGTACATGTAAAGCGGAGTGGTCTAGGAAAGCATTTCTCCAAGTAAGTCTTTCAGGATCCTTGAGGTTGGCTCCCGCATGTATTTGAGTGAGGTTATCTGCCATCCGAAACGGAAAAGAGAGAGGGATGAGGGGAGGCCTAAATCAGACACTGATGGTACACAGGCTGTCCTGGGCGCTGCGAGCCATGATCTCGCAGAATGCGGCCACTTCTGAGTCGTGCAGCAGTGTCGATACTTCGTCACCCCCCTCTTCTGTCCCTTACCTCCCCATCAGCATTCTTAGCTGAGTTCTCCTTCCCACCCCATGATACAGAGCCCCAGGGTGCTCTTGACATTTCAACTTGGATATCTAATAGACGTCTTAAATTTACATGTCCAGAAAATGAACTCTCAACTTCCCTCTGTTCCAACTTGTTCTGGAGTCTTCCCTATGGCAAATCCCTGCTGTGAGTTGCCTTGGCCAAAAAATGGAGACTCATCTTTGATCCCTCTATTTCTTTCAAACCCCACCCCTACCTCATCACCCCTACCTCATCAGCAAGTTCTCCCGGTTACCTTCAAAATATAACCTCTTTCCACCACCTGTGCTGCTGCATCATTCTAGTTCAAGCCACCATCGTCTCTCACCTATGTTACCAAGATGACTCCCTCATTATTCTACCTGTTTTCATCCTGGTCCCCTAAAGTCTATCTTCCACTTAGCAGCCAGCGTAATGCTTTGAAATGTAAGGCAGATGGATCATTCCTCTTGTTGAAACCCTCCTTTGGCTCCACATATCAAGTAGCACCAAACCCAAAGTCCTTGCGGTGGCTCTGAGGCCCTCCCCGATCTGTGGTCTCACTAACATCATCCCTACCGCCCGTTCCGTTACAGCCCTCTCTCCTCACTAGGATGTGACAGCCTCTGGAGAGAGAGACTTTGTTCACATTCATCTCCTCGGCACTCAGAGCTATGTGTGGCGAACAGCAGGTCTCACATGCTCTTGGAATGGACGAACTGGTCAATGACAATCTCCACAGCAACTCTATGAGGTCTTCTCATCCCCATTTTATAGATGCAGATGGTGAGGTGCAAGGGAAAAGGGCATTAACTGCCCATGATCACACAGCTGGTAACAAAAGGATGGGGTTTGGACCCAGTGCAACGAGACCTCCCAGCCTGCACTTTCCAGCCTTCCAGAGCAACAAGCTTCCACATTCTGGAAAATGGCTGCTCCCTTGGCTTGAATGGATAAGAATGAGGTTGGGATGCCAGTGTTCATGGACTCTAAGGTTAAGCAAGGAAGACACCAAGAACTTCCTGGTCACAGCCACAACCCTGACCGGATGTGGATCTCTCGCTAGTGCCAGTTCCACCGTCAGCACAGTTACCCGATTACCTATGAATTCTGCAGAACCCAATTACCTTCTTCCTTTGTTTCTCCAATGAACAACATAAAATCAATAGAGTCAGGCAGTGGAAGTTTGTGGACTGAGCTTTCCACCTCAGAGCAGCACAGCCTGATCATAATACTGAGGGGTTGGCAAAGCGATGCCCAACTCAGATTTTAAAATATATCATCCATCAAAGTACAAAATTTACTTCTGGGGCCCAGAAGGCATTGTTTTAGAGAGACAGTAAAATAGTAGGTGAGAATTTAAAAGCATGAATAAAAAAAGAGATCACATCTGAAGAATGGTATTTTCTTTTATTCTTCTTTTCATTTATTTTCATCTTGTGTGCTATTATTTTATGAAGTATTCCTTCATAAAATATTATGCTTATTTTGATAAATAATTAAGGTCTGGTTAAGAAATTAACAGTGGGAGATTTGCTTTATACAACATAATGAGTAGAACACAGGATACTATGAGGCTACAGCAGTCTTTGCCCATAGAGTCAAGAATCAATTCTGGTGGACAGAGGCACACTGTCCTGTCCTGTCCTGACTGGGATAACGGTTATACATTTACCCAAACTCACCAACCTGCATCTTTAAAATCTGTGCTTTTGATGTAAATTGTATCTCATCTTAAAATATGTTGGCCAGGCATGGTGGCTCATGCCTGTAATCCTGGCACTTTGGGAGGCCAAAGTGGGCGGATCACTTGAGGTCAGGAGTTTGAGACCAGACTGGCCAACATGGTGGAACCCCATCTCTACCAACAAATACAAAATTAGCTGGGCATGGTAGTGTTGGCCAGTAGTCCCCCCTACTTACGAGGCTGAGGCAGGAGAATCGATTGATCCTGGGAGGTGGAGGTGGCAACGAGCTGAGATCACACCACTGCACTCTGGCCTGGGCAACAGAGTTAGACCCTGTTACAAAATAAATAAATAAATAAATAAATAATCAAAATATGTCATAATTGGGTTACAGAGTAAGGACTTCTTTAGTAATGAAAATGTAGCATTTTTTGGGGGCAGAAGCAGGATAAACATGTGAGATAACCAATTTCTTCCAGTCTCCCTTTGAGCTCATCTCAGTGCTGAAGGCCCGAAATCTGTAAGCGCAGCCCAGAAAGGAGGGAGAGAGGAGGTATGTGCAGACAGCACAACTGTCAGAAAATTCTGGAATCTGAGGAAGGTGCGAGGCTGGATTGGCATGCCCTCATCTTCTGATTTGAGCCACCACTCCTAGAACAAGGTAAATAGGGACTTGACAGCTTTCATCATGAGACTAGACTAGAATCAGCCTTTCAGGGCTGTGGACTCAGTTCACGATGCTCCACAAATGGCCGATGATTTTCTGCTCACTTATCACAATTCGCATTTACTGTTTAATAATATTTATGAGCAGCCTGACTCAGACCACATACAAGAATCCCAATCCCAGACAAAGTAGAAAGAGCCTTGTCATATAAACAAGTGCTGCTCACAGTGTGTTCCACCGACTGGTGTCCCTGCTCCATGATTAGATAAAAGGCTCACACCAGAAGGGAAATTAACAACATCACTAAGCCTGCTGTGTAGTTCAGCTGACATTTTCTTCACAGCGTGACTTTCTCAATGAAGGAAACTGTACATAATTTACATTCAGGTGCAAGTGTCTCATAGGTTTTTTGCAGATTGTTTGCAGATTGGCTATTTCAAACAGCACTGCGATAGTTTGGTGACACTTTAAGCAAACAGAAAACAGCAGAACATTCATTCAAAAATTATTTGCTAGGTCTCTCGGTATTATTGGATATGGCCAGTTGCAGTGAAGGAGATATGAAAATGACTAAGGCAAGGTATCTAACCTTCTCTTAAGGCTTTTATTCAAGTAATGCTATCACTGCAATCATCCTTATCAGACTTACAGATGGGCTTAATAGCAAATTCACAGTGCCGTGTCTGGAGGAATCCTGATAAAATTGCTAAAATCCTTTCTGGGTTTGACAGCCATAATCTAGGGTGCTTGGTGTTTGTTTTTTGTTTTAATTTTTAATTTCTGTGGGTACATAGTAAGTGTATGTATTTATGGGATACCCGAGTTTTTTTGTTTTTTGTTTTTTATTTTTTTGAGACGGAGTCTGGCTCTGTTACCCAGGCTGGAGTGCAGTGGCGCGATCTCAGCTCACTGCAAGCTCCGTCTCCTGGCTTCATGCCATTCTCCTGCCTCAGCCGCCCGAGCAGCTGGGACTACAGGTGCCCACCACACCTGGCTAATTTTTCTATTTTTAGTGGAGATGGATTTTCACCGTGTTAGCCAGGATGGTCTTGATCTCCTGACCTTGTGATCTGCCCGCCTCGGCCTCCCAAAGTGCTGGGATTACAAGCGTGAGCCACCGTGCCCAGCCGGTACCTGAGATGTTTTGATACGGGCATGCAATCCGTAATAATCACCTCGTGGAGAATGGGGTATCCATCCCCTATTCTTCGTGTCACAAACAATTGAATTCTACTTTTAGTTATTTTTAAATGCACAGTTATTACACTATTGTTGCCCTGTTACGTTATCACCAAGCAGGTCTTATTCAGTCTTCTATTTTTGTACCCATTAGGTGCTGGGCATTTGAATATCCTTCCTATGACATAGGGTAACTGTGAAGTGGCATCTGTGGGACTCCTCATTTGGCTCATGACCTCTTTCTCCTCTTTTCCCTTCCAGTACAATCATCAGCAACCCAGAAGCCAAACTGATAAGATCAGGGCTCCCTATGCCAAGCTGAGCCAAGCTCCAGCTCTGATGTTTCTGGGAAACTCATAGTCTGATGATGGCAGCAGACTGGTGTAGAGTCCAAACACCATAGAAAGTGGAAGTGACTCCACAAATGATTCCAGTTTCTATTAAGACAGAGAGAAGTTACAAAACAAACAAAACAAAAACAAACAAAAAAATAACCTGGAAAGGTCAGGAAAGCAGGGCAGATGGGAAGGTGGACTCTTTTCTGGACACATTTTTCAGTGGCCCTATTAGAAAGAGATACCCAGATGTAATCTGACCACCGCAGGACGCAGGGAGACCATTGCCTACCTGTGTTATTGGCAACTCACTTTCATTAATGTCCCCCAAGATTGGACTAATCACTTCGGCAGTCACATAAAGAACTTGCTGTCAACTAAAACCCCTAGGTCTGTTTCCCATGAACTGCTGTTAATCAAGTTTCCCCAGTCTTGAACTTGTGCACTGATTTTTTTCCCCTCCAAATACAGGACTTTATTAAATTTCATCTTGTTAGTTTCTAACCATCGTTCCAGGTACATGTGCTCTCCTGCCTACATGCTCCTGTTCTCTATCTCTTTCTTCCTCTCCTTCTTACCTCTCTTTGCCCTCCATCTCTCTCCTCTCTCCTCTCTCTTTTAGTCGTCAAACTTACTTACAATTCCTCCTCCAGAAATCTGATCACCCTACCATCAATATCTCCCAGACTATCTAAAAAAATGCCAAATAGGGCCATGTTAATGACAAAGCCACAACTGGAACCAGAGACCTCATTATCTCAGGCCTGGGCAACTGCAACCACCACTTCATGGACCTCCCTGATGGGAATCAATTATCCTTCAGAGCAATCCTCCACACTCCTTTGGAGCAATATTTCCAAATTCATGATCAATTGTGCTTGCTTTAAAATCCTTCAGGCACTTCCCACTGTCCACACAGAAAAGGGCAAATGCCTGGTCATGTCATCTGAGGTGCTCCGTGATTGTCCCCACCTGGCTCTCCACTTCCTCCCATATTCCTCCTTCCAGGTCTGTGTTGGACGTCTGTGCCTTCCTGCCTGGGGCAGCCTCCCTTCCACATCTAGCAAACACACCATATCTTTAAGGACTTGGTTCAATTAAGACCACTTCCCCAAGGGGGAATAATTAATACCCCATCCTCGGTACTCCCATGTCACACAAACTTGACCTGGAGAATCATGTTTGCCCCACTGTGTGGTAGTTATTTCTCATACTCAAAACAAAATGGATATGCCCAGCTAGGAGCAGAGTGCCTGGCACACAGGAGGCTCAACATAATTTTCTTGAGTGATTAGCTAAACTACCTTGGAGCTGAAGTTAACCCACGAATCAACAGCGATGAGATATGGATACATGGAAGGATGCCCAATGAGTTTGAATCGTCCTAGACTACAAGTTTTCATTTTCTTTTTGAGAAGGCTTTAAGTGCCTTATGCAAATCCATAAGTATGGACGTCTCTACATGTATGTTTCTATAATGCCCTAATCTTCTTTCCTAAAATATCTAACCTCAAAGGGGAAAAACCAGCAAACTCTTCTTCCCCAATGATGAAAAATAGCGTTGACATAAACGGAGAGTGGTGTGCAGTAGAAAGAGCTCTGAGAGGTGCAGAGAACTTGAATGAATGGACGAATTATGGTCTCAGTTTTGTCAAAGAAGCTCTATGGTCTCAATCAAGTTACTTTTTAAATCTTTAGTTTTCCCATGTATAAATGGGGTTTTTAACTAAACAATCTCCAGGGTTACTGCTGTTTCTGAGAGTCTAAGATTCTTTATGTCAGTGCTATTTTTCATCATTGTCGAACAGGGAGTTTGTTGGTTTTGTCCTTTGAACAGTTCAGGTGTGGTGGCTCACACCTGTAATCTCAGCACTTTGAGAGGTCCAGGTGGGCCGATGATTTGAGGTCAGGAGTTTGAGACTACCCTGGCCAACATGGCCAAAACCCGCCTCTATGAAAAATAAGAACATTAGCCTGGTGTGGTGGTGGGTGTCTGTAATTCTAGCTACTCGGGGAGGCTGAGGCAGGAGAATCACTTGAAACTAGGAGGTGGAGGATGTAATGAGCCGAGATCACGCCATTGCACTCTAGCCTGGGTGACAGAGTGAGACTCCATCTCGAACAAACAAACAAAAGTTAGAGAGTTTAGGAAAAAAGAACAGGGGCCCTGTAGAAACACTTTATATGGATTTACATAAGGTACTTAAAAAGCCTTTATGTACGCATAAAGAAACAGATAATTTATTTTGTGGAATCTTGGGGTGAGCCAACCCTTCACAGGGCAGAGGTCACCTACAAGGGGAGAGGCTTATAGGGTTACGGGGGACCAGAACAAGGAAGTGGTGACTTCAGGTGTATCAGAACTGTTTTGATGCAGCAACTGGCTGGCAGGGAATTACATTACCAGGAAATAATAACTCACTCCAAGTTTTCATAAAGGCCAGGGGTTGCGCTTGCGTTGTATCCCTAAGTATATAATAGTATATAATGATCAGCTTTAACTCCCTACAACTCCCAAGGGTCTACAGACTAAAAAGTGCTTCCTGTTACCAAAGTGAAGTCAAATCCAGCACAGTCAAATTAGTTTCACCATGTGGGTGTCCAGCTCTAATTATATAACAGCTTCTAATTATAAAATGTTAAGAATGGCTATTAACTTCTGAGTCTCATTAAAATTAACAGTTAATTTGCTAAAAGTTGCTTGTTTGGAAAAACTGCTAATGACTGTTCTGCAGATACGCACAGGTATAAAATCTGCAAGGACACAGTCTCAAGGACAAAATTTTGCACTTAAAATCTCACACACCTTTGAGTTTTTAGCTAGTGTACATAGTAGCTAGGGTTGGGGGAGATATATTTATATTTAATTCAATGAATAGGAATTGTCTGCCAGGAGCAGTAGCTCATGCTTGTAGTCCCAACCCTTTGGGAGGCCGAGGCAGGTGAATCACTTGAACCCAAGAGTTCGAGACCAGTCTGGGCAACATGGCTAAACCCCATCTCTACCAAAAAGTACAAAAATTAGCCAGGCATGGTGGCATGTGCCTGTAGTCCCAACTACTCAGGAGGCTGAGGCAGGAGGAATGCTTGAACCCAGGAAATCAAGGCTGCAGTGAGACTGTGCCACTGCACTCCAGCCTGGACAACAGAGTGAGACTTTCTCTTACCAAAAAAAGGAAAAAAGAAAGAAAGAAAGAAAGAAAGAAAGAAAGAAAGAAAGAAAGAAAGAAAGAAAGGAAAGAAGAAGAAAAAAAATTGTCACTTGCCCCAACAAGAACAGAATAAAATGCAAAAAAAAAAAAAAAAAGGAAATGACTTACCCATCTTATTTTAACAGCTGCGCGATTCTAGAGTATGGCAGGGGAGCACGGTGTTTTGGGGTACAGGACTGAAAAGGTGAAGCCAATTCCATTCCACGTAATAGAACAAGCTGTTAGGAGGACCTAGAGCGGTCTGTTCTTTATCAGAGTGGCTCCCGAATGGTGGGCTTTCCGCTGTCCTGAATCCCGCAGCCCGTGTCAGAAAACCTGCCTGCTAGTGGACACGGGAGCGTGGAAGGTCAAGCACGATGCTCTCCTGCAGACACTTCTCTCAGTGCTTGGAAACAGAACACTGAGCCAAGAGAGCTTGAGGCTCTGGAGTCAGTTTTTAGACTAAAACCTCTCATCGGGAGATGAGCAAATGCAATCAGAAACAAACTCCAAGTGCCTAGCACAAGCCCCTTCCTTTCTTAGTGGCTCAGTCTGCACCGTGTCAAGGTGTTGCAGAAGCTGCATTCCAGAGGGTGCCCTGATCTATTTCCTGAGCGGATCTGCAGCTCTCTGGCGTCCATGGCAGCCCTGCCCAGACCATCATCCACCAGTGGCAACTCTCCCAGGGGTCCAGCATCAGCCTCAGCTCTACATGAAACCTCCATATCATGTTCTGACCACTAAGGGTAAAATTTGCTAAGGAGAAAGGAGTGGTGAGGGGCTGCAGTACAGTAATGACAAACAAAACTAACAAACGAGGGTTTTCTAGAGTGGATCACCACTAGAAAATGAGGTCTGCCTTCCATTTCACTCTCTTTGCCAGTCACATAGTTCCCAGAGAATAGAGCGTGATAGCTGGATGCTCAGCAAACACAGCAGCAGGACTCAAGACAGTGAATTTCTCCTCTCATAAAAGTAACAGACAGTGCATTTCCTTTATATAGATACATAAGATGCATAAAGTAACAAATTCAACAAGAGCTTTGGATTCAGAATTTCCAGTAGTAGCAGAAGCTCAGATGTTTAAAAATTTAAATAATCTGTAGGACTCAAATCCCTTTGAATTTTATTCTAAAATTCACAGCGGTGGAATTAGCAAAGAATGGTTCCTATCAGTAACACTACCTCTCCTGCAAATATTACGAAATTCCAAGTTTACAGGTTTGGAAGGGTTGGAGAGGTGGGGCTGGAAGTATCTTATTATTCTCTACTTCACCTATTTCGTTACTATGTGTATTCTTAGTTTTCTTCAAAACAATGTATTCATCTGAATTCCTGGGCATCTAACAGGATTTCTGAGCTAAAGATCCTGTAATATCAACTAATCAATTAACTAATTTAAAAAAAACTTCTTTATCATATACACTGAATACTAAAGAATTGTAAAATAAATTTATTACTCAGGTAAATATTGTCCTAAAGACTGTCATTTAGCCTGTAATGTTTAAAAGGAGCACAGTACAGCGAAGTATGAGAATTAACGACTATTCCGTATATATGCACAGGTGTGTACAGGTGTTAGTGTACATGAGCACATTCAAAAACAGCATTGGAGATGGGACTCACATTTGAATGTTTAGGACATTATAGGTGGCCTTTTGAAGGTATATTCATGAGTGTTGTATTCATATTTAAATAATAAAAGAAAACAGCCTCTTGCTGGTAAGCACAGAATAAAATGATTAAAGGGAATGAGTTGCTTCAGAGATTTAACAGCCAAAAAGTTTGGCAGAGCTAGCTGATAAGTGAGTGTGGCAGTGAGAAAAATATTCCATTTTAGTGACAGAGCAAATCCACCAAAAAAAAACCCCACAGCATTAAAATTGTTATTTAAGGATACTTTGTTTCGTCCCTTATTATCTTCTTAAATTTTTCTGCTACATTTTTCCATATCAGATGACATTATTATTTTCACTATGGTTATTTAGGTCACCAAAGAGGTTTCTTTTGTTATTGTTTTAGGTTACAAAGTATGTTTCGGTTTATCTTACTTCCCCCTAAATGGAAATCAGACAATGACTTTCTGAAACTTGGATTTCCTGGCTCCAGATAAAGAACAAGCAGAATTTTAATACATTTTAAATCCATTTTTAAAAGCTGAATAACTGCCGTCATTACAATGTAAATCTTTTATTTGTTTGTTTGTTTGTTTATTTATTTATTTATTTATTTATTTATTTTGAGACAGACTTTTGCTGTTGTTACCCAGGCTGGAGTGCAATGGCGTGATCTTGGCTCACCGTAACCTCCGCCTCCCAGGTTCGAGCGATTCTCCTGCCTCAGCCTCGTGAGTAGCTGGGATTACAGGCATGCACCATATAAAAATTAGCCTAGCTAATTTTGTATCTTTAGTAGAGACGGGGTTTCTCCATGTTGGTCAGGCTGGTCTCGAACTCCCGACCTCAGGTGATCCGCCTGCCTCAGCCTCCCAAAGTGCTGGGATTACAGGTGTGAGCCACTGCGCTCAGCCAAATCTTAATTTTTTAAAAATGTCAAATTTGTCACATATTTTCCATCCCTCTTTATGTAAATGTATTTCAGATATTTTCCTAATATATAGAAACTAATATGTGTGTCTTTGCCTATCAGTCATAGAACCGTACACCTTAAATAACTTAGAAAATAAAGGATATGCCTCTTCCAGAAGTCCTTTACAATTTCTTAATTCTTTTAAATCTTTTTCATGGAAGTAAAGTACTGTGAGGCTAAGCCTTGGTTTATGGAAACTTCTAGGTAATATGTATCTTCAAAATAACCTGTAAAGAAGTGGTTTTATTTTGTTACAGGCCTCAATATGTCAACAATGCTTTTTGCTAGGTCTTAAGACAAATTATATACATTTTTGAATATTAAGATTTTAACTCACACAAAACATGAAGTATCCTGTCCTTTTACGGGGAATGGTCAATAAAGTCTTAATTACTATTACAACTGATTAAAAATCTTATTGAGAATCTATTATATGTGATCTAGGTGACTAACTCACATACCATGATAACGACTTCAACAGTTATCATATGGCAATCTGAAATTAGATTCCTTATTTCTTTTAAACCAATGTAATAATATATCTCTATGTTATTTTAATCTTTTTTTTTTTTTTTTTTTTTTTTTTTTTGAGATGGAGTCTGGCGCCTCCCGGGTTCAAGCAATTCTCCCTGCCTCAGCATTCCAAGTAGCTGGGATTACAGGCACCTGCCACCACGCTCAGCTAATTATTGTTTTTTGTTTTTGTTTTGGGTTTTTTTTTTTGGAGATGGAGTCTTGCTCTGTCACCCAGGCTAGAGTGCAATGGTGCGATCTCGGCTTACTGCAACCTTCGTCTCTCAGGTTCAAGCAATTCTCCTGCCTCAGCCTCCTGAGTAGCTTGGATTATAGGTACATGCCACCACGCCCAGCTGATTTTTGTATTTTTAGTAGAGACAGGGTTTAATAATGTTGGTCAGGCTCGTCTCGAACTCCTGACCTCAGGTGATCCACCCACCTTGGCCTCCCAAAGTGTTGGGATTATAGGCGTGAGCCCTCACGTCCGGCCAATATCTCCAATAATCTTTCTAAATTGGAGTCTGTTAGGTTCTTTGTCCTCCTCACAAAACACATGAAGGACTTCCTTTGGTAGAGAATAACTAAACAAAGAACATGGTTTCTACGATGAAATGCAAATTCCCCAAACAAAAGACCTTCATTTCAAAATATTAGATAGTAACTCATAGTCCCTACATTTCCAGTAATTAAAGCAAAAGGCTGAACAAAGGTCCTCATAATGCATCCTTGGGATCTACGGTATTTAATTCTGTTGGAAGCTGATCTCTCCAAGTATTTTAGTCTGGATGCTTGAGTATGCAGTGACAGGTCTTTGCGTTAAAACATTTCAGTACCACAAGGGTCTGCTTCACATGTGTTACTGTCACTTAGAGATGACCAGGTGTGCACCCCTCTGTCCCAATGGGAAATAAATAGCAGTGTTGCCCACATATAAGTCTTTTTCTTTCAGAATGAATCTGCCTGAGCTTAGGTTCTCATCCCTTTTTAATTCACTTGGGAAATTATTGCTGTCTGAACTTGAGTCCATCTAGACAATTACCCCAAACCTTTAAGCAGGACAGTTAAGTAAATTGCAATTTTAATATGGTCATCACACTTTTAAAATTAAAATTTGGAAATAAACATACTGTCTCTTCTGGCATCTGACTTTCTAATTTTATACCTTTTCCAATTTCTCCAAATGGGAGCTGCTCTTATCCTGAGTGGATCCTTTCACACAGTGGTTTTTCTAATGGCTGATCTTTATAAATGCGGGGTTCTCACACATACCTGTGTCCTGGTGTGTGATATACTTACAGAATTAGGCAGTCTAGTTCTGTTCCGTGTATATTGCAGTCATACTCCTGTGCCCTTCATTGAGATGCTTCCACTGGTTAGTGGTGCTGCTCCTGTTTTGTGATTCTAATCACAGCAACAAAAGCAATCACCAAAAATCATCAGTCTCTGATATAATTACAGAAAAGCCGCGAAAAGATAAACTATGAAAGGAGGGTGAGAAACCCACTAAGAGGGTCCTGAAGTGAGGAGTCCATGAAAGTGTCCCCATGACACCTGTTCAGTTTATTTTTAAAAAGAACATAAGAAACACACAAACAAAAAGAACACGAGGCTTCCAGCTTTGGCAGAACCTGTTTTGATATTGTGGAAATTTAAGGATCTTAGGCCAGGTGTGGCCTCATGCCTGTCACTCCAGTGTGTTGGGAGGTTGAACAGAAGAATCTCTTGTGGCTAGGAATTCGAGATCAGCCTGGGCAACATAGCAAAATCCTATCTCAACAAAAAATATACAAATTAGCTGGGGGTGGCACATGCCTGTGGCCCCAGCTACTTGGGAGGCTGAGGCAGGAGGATTGCTTGAGCCTAGGAGTCAGAGGCTGCAGTGAGCTGTGATGGCACCACTGTATTCCAGCCTGGGCAACACAGTGGGACCCTGTCTCTAACAACAACAACAAAAGAATCATATACCATGGTATTTCTCCAATGAGCCTCGACCTCCACAAGATGCTAAGAATACCCAAACCCTATCATACAGAGAGGCAAAAAGAAGGTATTCTCCCGCGTTCGGGGTGGTTAGCGTGGGCTGGATGCTTACCTGGGTCGGGCCTCAGAGGGTAGCTGCGAGTCACCGTAGGAGGGGCTCTGGGAGGCCGCCTGCTGCAGGGAGGAGCTGTGCACGTGCTTTGGGGACTGTGACACTTCAGTGAAGGAGGAATTGTGCCCAGAGAGAGAGAAGGTCGAGGAACTCTCTGCTGCTGGGGACAGGTCATGGGCCTGCCGGGTGGCACTCAGCTCTTGACCTCGTCTTTGGTTTTCTACGTTCAGCAGCACCTCCGGGTCGGAAGCACCGTCACCCCCATGGAGAGTATAGTCCTTGGATTCACCTGCACAGGTCCTGAGCCCCATCATCTCGGTCCTGGGGTACGGAGAACTCACATCTCTGCTTGACTCTTCCTGTTTGTCACTTTTTCCTCCTCGTTTCTCGACAGCATCAGGCTCCTTCCTGGACTTGGTATAGCGGGATAAATACTCAGGGTCGGCCTTGGGATACAGAGTCAGCCCGTATTTCTCTGCCAGCTGTCGCCTTCTTTCTGCTTTGTACCTTGTGATTCTTTCGGCTTTGGACTCCAGACTGTGGGTGTCCATGGTACCCGAACCATAGGGTGAGTCACTGTGGACGCCAGAGGTTTCTGTGCAGTATTTGGATGGAGTTTGCTTTTCCAGAGGAGAATCAGAAGTTTCCTCCCCTTCATTTGATCAGCCTACAAGAAGGTCACATGGATGAGAGGTGCAGATTTCAAGCAAAGACACGTATTTACACATAGAGTGACACTCTCTACTGCACACAGCACACACCGGGGTGCCCATGCTGTGAAGGACCAGTTTCTCACTGAGGTGTGTTCGCCTAAAGTGATTATTTACCTGGACTGCTGAAGAAGTCTGATATCCGCAGTGAAATCTACAAAGGCTGTTTATGCGCATGTTCTGCAAGCCCCCTAAGGCATGGCTTTAACTTAAGCTCAGCCCCTTCACTCCCGAGTGCCTCCATCCTTGTTCAGTGATTATTTCCCCTTATTGACTTACCCTTTTTTATAGAGTTTAGTATTTCATGTGGGAGACCACAGGATGAGTTGAGTCCTCTGGGAAAGACACCAGACAATTGAGGTGTTATCAATGGACAAGTGATGGATACTGGTTTCCCAGGATCTGAGAGTAACCATAACAACGTGGCCCATATCATTATTCACCAGGCTTTTCTTTCTTTTACAGAAGTGTTTTTCTTTTTTCCTTTTTTTTTTTTTTTTGAGATAGAGTCTCGCTCTGTCACCCAGGCTGGAGTGCAGTGGCGCGATCTCGGCTTACTGCAAGCTCCGCCTCCTGGGTTCATGCCATTCTCCTGCCTCAGCCTCCCGAGTAGCTGGGACTACAGGCGCCCGTCACCACATCCGGCTAATTTTTTGTTTTTTTAGTAGAGACGGGGTTTCACCATGTTAGACAGGATGGTCTTGATCTCCTGACCTGGTGATCCACCCACCTCAGCCTCCCAAAGTGCTGGGATTACAGGCTTGTTTTTTTTCTTTTTGTGATGGAGTCTTGCTCTGTCACCCAGGATGGAGTGCAGTGGCCTGATCTCGGCTCACTGCAACCTCCGCCTCCTGGGTTCAAGCGATTCTCCTTCTCCTGCCTCCCCCTCCTGAGTAGATAGGATTACAAGCACCTACCACAATGCCTGGGTAACTTTTTGTATTTTTAGTAGAGACGAGGTTTCACCATGTTGGCCAGGCTGGTCTCAAACTCCTGACCTCAGGTGATTTGCCTGCCTCAGCCTCCCAAAGTGCTGGGATTACAAGCGTGAGCCACCGCATCCTACCCTTTGTTTCTAATTAGAGCACGCGCGCCTGATGTAGGGAATGTCTAATATGGGCCTGGCATGGTGGCTCACACCTGTAATCCCAGCGCTTTGGGAAACTGAGGTGGGAGGGTGGCTCGAGGCCAGGAGTTTGAGACCAGTCTGGGCTGTTAACATAGTGAGACCCTCTTTCTACCAAAAAAGTTTTTTTTTTTTTTTAATTAGCTGGGCATGATGGCATGTATCTGTAGTCCCAGCTACTCAGGAGGCTGAGATGGGCAGATAGCTTGAGCCCAGAAGTTCAAGACTACCGTGAGCTATGATACTGCCACTGCACTCCAGCCTGGGCAAGAGAGCAACACCCTGTTTCTGAAAAAAAAAGAATGAAAGAGAAGAAAATGTCTAACATGAAGACAAATGAAAGTAAAAACCCAAATAACCAATAATCACCCTACACACTAATAATGGCATTTTATATATTCCTTTTATATATTCTAGTCTTTTATAGAATTGATTTTTTCTGTATAAAATATTTAATGAAGGCCAGGTGCAGTGGCTCACGCCTGTAATCCCAACACTTTGGGAGGCCAAGGCAGGTGGATCATGAGGTCAGGAGATCAAGACCATCCTGGCCAACATGGTGATACCCAGTCTCTACTAAAAAATTAGCTGGGTGTAGTGGCGCATGCCTGTAATCCCAGGTATTCAGGAGGCTGAGGCAGGAGAATCACTTGAACTAGGGAGTCAGAGGTTGCAGTGAGCCGAGATCATGCCACTGCACTCCAGCCCGGTGACTGAGCAAGACTCTGTCTCAAAAAATAATAATAAAATAAAATATTTAATGCTATTAATGTTTTATATAAAATATTCTCCCACATTTGGAAATCTATTTTGAAGACATCGTTTTTTAAGGGTTTTAACAGTCTAACGGGCATTCCATTATGACCTGAATCCTTCCCATATTGCTGGGTATCTAAGTTGTTTCTAACTTCGAATCAGTTTGATATTCTGATTTCTCTCACAATAGACTCATAAAAGTAGAATGGCTTTATCAAAGGGTACATCATTTTAAGACTTACTAGAGTGTCAAATTAATTTCCATAAAGTCTGCATCAATTTACGCTTGCATCTGCGATATATACTTCCTCGTAAACACAGAGTGTTTTTTAAGTCCTTCATTACTAGAAAAAGAGAAGATATGCATTTATTCATTTGTGTATCAGCTATTTGTATTTTCTATTTCTTCTCTGGAATACCCGCTTATGCTTATTGTACAGTGTCCTATTGATTCATAGTGGGTTTTTAAAATTGTTTTGTGTAAACTTTTTTTCTTTTTTGCTGTTTCTGTGCTTTCCCTGAATTAAATGTTCACCTTGCTTTTCCATTATTTACTTCCATTAATCACATGAGTACCTAGAACTAACTATTGGGTTTGGTGTGAAGTGGGAAGAGGAATATGCCTCTCCCCATCCCTTGGCGAACCTGTTTTTCCACTACTATTTCATTAAATAATTCTTCCTTTTCTCATTAGTGTGTGATGCTTAAACTATCACATGCCACACACAGTCTCACTCTGTCACCCAGGCTGGAGTGCAGTGGCATGATCTCGGCTCACTGCAACTTCCATTTCTCGGGTTCAAGCAATTCTTGTGTTTCAGTTTCCCGAGTAGCTGGGATTACAGGTGTGCGCCACCATGCCTGGCTAATTATTGTATTTGTAGTGGAAACAGGGTTTCACCATGTTGGCCAGGCTGGTCTCAAACTCCTGGCCTCAAGTGATCCACCCATCTCGGCCTCCCAAAGTGCTGGGATTATTAGAGGGATGAGCCATTGTGCCCGGCCTGTTTTGTGTAAACTTTTAAGAATATGAGCCCTTTGTCTTCTTCACGAATATTTTCCAACTTGCTTGTGGATTAATTTTGTTGTGAAGTCTATGTGTTTGTAAGGTTCCCTTACAATGTACAGATGTTGATTTTTATGTAGTCAAGGCAACTGACTTGAACTTTTGGTGATTTCTTCAGCTGTTTCTGTGCTTTACCTGAATTAAATGTTCACCTCTCTTTTCCATTATTTTCTTTACATTAATCACATGAGTAACTAGAACTAACTATTGGGTTTGGTATGAAGTGGGAAGAGGAATATGCCTCTCCCCATCCCCTGGCGAACCTGTTTTTCCATTACTATTTCACTAAATAATTCTTCCTTTTCTTACTAGTATGTGATGCTTAAACTATTGTATGCCACACAGATTAACATTTCACATACAGTAGGGTTTATTCTGGCTATAAATTTTGGGACTCTGATCTGTCTATTCTTGATTTTTCATGCTTGCAATTTTTTTTAAGAGGTGGGGTCTGGCTATGTTGTCCAGGCAGGTCTTGTACTCCTTCGGTCAAGCTATCCTCCTGCTTCGGCCTCCCAAAGTGCTGGGATTACAGGCATGAGCCACTACGCCCAGCCATATATACATATATATTTAGATCTCTAGTTTTCTGACCACAGAAAATTAGAAACTATAGAGACAAACAAACTGATATCATCATGAAGTGAGATCAACAGCTCTCTCTGAAGAAGAAACTAGAAAACAGTGGCTATAAAAAGCAGCAGAACGGCCAGGCATGGTGGTTCACACCTGTAATCCCAGCACTTTGGGAGGCTGAGGCGGTCAGATCACCTGAGGTCAGGAGTTTGAGACCAGCCTGGTCAACATAGTGAAATCCCGTCTCTACTAAAATACAAAAAATAATTAGCCAGGCATGGTGGTGGGTGCCTGTAATCCCAGGTATTTGGGAGGCTGAGGCAGGAGAACTGCTTAAACTCAGAAGGTGGAGGTTCCAGTGAGCTGAGATTGCACCATTGCAAACTCCAGCCGGGGCAACAGGAGTGAGGCTCCATCTCAAAGATAAATAAATAAATAAAATAAAAAATAACAAGCAGCAGCAACAGCGCCTCAGAGCCAGGGACTGTGGTGGGAAGAGCAGCCCTGTGTGCATCCTCCTCTCCTAAGGTCAACTTGAATATTTGATGACAACAGTGACTGAGTGATTAGGGAAAAGCTGAGTCATGCGCCCTCAACATACTGTTTAAGATGAAAGAAGTACACAATTTATTTAAAATTACCTACATTAAATAACTTAAATAGAATGTTTTGTTGCATATCCAGAGTAAGAACCATAACCATTCAAGGTGCAGCTTTGCCTCTAATGCTCCCTGCTGAGAGCAGCTGCTCCCTGTGCTGGCTAAGAACCTTGAGAGGCCCCTGTTGCAGAGCACGGATCCTATGCTGGGCCCTGAGGGTGCAGAAAAAGTTACTGCCTTTGAGGGCCCCAGTCAAGGGAGGAAAATGACTGGCCCTCAGTTACCCAACAATGTGCCGAGAGGAATCATTTCATACTGCTGTGATATGGAAGGCCATATCTGTGAGGCGGGGCAGAGAGGACATACATGTTGTTGCTGTTTTTAACAAATACTTTTAATAGTTGGGCATGGTGGCATACGCTGGTAGTCCCAAGTACTCAGGAGACTGAGGTGGGAGGATCATTTGAGCCTGTGAGGTTGAGGCTTCGGTGAGCTGTGATCAGGCCGCTGCACTCCAGCCTAGGTGACAGAGTGACACTCTGTCTCTAAAATAATAGTAATAATAAATAAACAAAAACCAAATACATTTAATAAAAAAATTAGGGCAGGTGCAGTGACTTGCACCTGTATTCCCAGCACTTCGGAAGGCCAAGGTGGGAGGCTCACTTAAAGCCAGGAGTTCAAGACCAGCCTGTGCAACATAGTGAGACTCTACCTCTACAAAAAAAGTTAAAAAAATTAGCCAGGCATGGTGATGCACACCTGTAGTCCCAGCTACTCAGGAGGCTGGAGTGGGAGAACCCTGGAGCTTGAGCCCAAGTGTCAAGGCTGCAGTGAGCTATGATTGTGGCACTGCATTCCAGCCTCTGTGACAGAGTGAAACCTTGTCTTAAAAAAAAATTGTATCTACACAATTTACTTCTGTGGAATATCTTATGTTCTGATACCACTGGGTGGAAAAGGCGACGTGTAACCAGCCAGGCAGCCTGCTGGAAAATGGGCCACCCAGCTCCACGCTCACCGATGTGGGGGCTGGCAGGGTCGCTGGCTCGCATGTATTGAGGGGTGTCTTCCTCCAGCAGGCGGTGAGTCACCATCCCTGTGCAGCTCTGCAAGAGGATGGGCTGGGTGTAATTTTCAATCCCTTCCAGGCGCCTGGCAATTCTTTCTTTTCTGTGAGATACACAAGTGGCGGAGTGAGCAACAGCGGTCAAGTCTAAAGGAAAATGGGATACTGCTTTGCCAAGCTCTTCTAATAACTCCGTACTATAAAGATCTTACCTTCTTCACCTGGGTGCGGTGGCTCACACCTGTAATTCCAGCACTTTGGGAGGCCGAGGCAGGTGGATCACCTGAGGTCAGGAGTTCGAGACCAGCCTGGCCAACATGGTGAAACCCCATCTCTACTAAAATACAAAATTAGCCAGGCATGGTGGTGCGTGCCTATAATCCCAGCTACTTGGAAGGCTGAGGCAGGAGAATCACTTGAACCTGGGAGGTGAAGGTTGCAGTGAGCCAAGATGGCACCATTGCACTCCAGCCTGGGCTACAGAAAACTCCATCTCAAAAAAAAAAAAAATCTTAACTTCTTATTTCAAAAAATTATTTTCTCTTTGGTTCAAAAATTTTTCTTAATTCACAACTGAAACAAAACCAAACAAGATATAGTATTAGTAGTTATATGCTCATTTTATTCACTCATGCAACATCTTTATTGAACTGCAAATTTCAGTTCTTGGTTCCTATGTAACAGTGATATGCAAAACTGACCAAGTTCCTGCTTTCTTGGAGACTGTTTTTCAGGAGGGGAGGCAGTTGCCAAATGAAGAAGAGTTCACACACACACACACACACACACACAGATGCATCATCCTCCCCTAAGATCAAGTTGAGTATTTGATACTCATTGACTGAGTTATCAAGGCAAAACTAAGACATGTTTTAAGTCAGATCCTCAAACTATTGTTTAATATGAAATAAATATGTAATATATTTAAAATTGCATACATTAAAATAATTTAAATAGAATGTTTTGTTGTATACACATTGCAACACCTATATAGGTGACTCATGTAAATGTCACATATATAGGTTGGCAAGGAACTAAAATCATACAGGGTAAGGGAGAAGGTTCTGTTTCATCTAGGGGAATCCAGGGAGACCTGACGAGCAAGGTCTCTCTAGGAAAGTATTTAGGCAGAAATCTCTATAACTGTTACTCACTTTTGTTTGATTTAACAAAGTATTCTAAGTTTCTATTATGGAAATCATTTACAGAAGTGTAGACTAGGAGTGTGAACCCACAGGGCCATCGGCAAGCTACAAGCATGAACTCAGAGCCGCTCCTCCTCCTCCCTCTAATGGAATCTGTCAATGGCTGTAACTATCTGATTGTTTCCCACAGTGCCTCAAGTGGCCGCTTCAATTAGCTACGGTTTAGATGAACACAGGTCCTCCGCCTCCCTGCACAGGCTTTTGCTGGAAGGAAATGTTAACAGTGGTTTCCTTGCTATAATTTAGGTGGATGATGGGTAAGGTAATGACCCCAGTGCTTCAGGCAGCATTGGAGAAACAGAACAAACGCTGTGCTGAGGTTGGGAGGTTCTCACATGACACTGACTACCAGCATATTACTGAGATGATAGACAACTGTTTCTTTGGAGAAATGGCCACAGTTCTCTCTTCTTGCCTGCTCCTCAATCGCTTAAATTCATAGAGGCTCTTATGAAGGACTCAGGAAGGGATGGGAGAAAGAAAGGGAAGTGGCCGGACAGCCTGGGGCCAGGGCCGATGAGAAGTTTTGAAAGGTTGAGTCACAGGAGAAACTCAAAGGAATTTGATTTTCGACTGCTTCAATTTCCGTTTTCTTCCCTCAAAGAGGTAATTTTTAGGAGTCAAAACTACACACACACGCACACACACGCACACACATGCACACACACACATAGCTTTTATATTGCCCTTTTTTTTTTTTTTTTTAAGACAGAGTCTCACTCTGTTGCCCAGGCTGGAGTGCAGTGGCGTGGTCTCGGCTCACTGCAACCTGTGCCTCCCAGGTTCAAACGATTCTCCTGCCTCAGCCCCTCGAGTAGCTGGGATTCAGGTGCCCACCACCATGCCCAGCTAATTTTCGTATTTTTAATAGAGATGGGATTTTGCCATATTGGCCAGGCTGGTCTCAAACTCCTGACCTCAGGTGGTCTGCCTGCCTTGGCCTCCCAAAGCGCTGGGATTACAGGCATGAGCCACCGCGTCCAGCCTTGTATTGTCCCTTGCCTGTGTTCGGAGATGTAAGCCTTGTTTTTCTTCATTTATTTTTATGTGATAGGCACCTTAAAACTAGTTGAATTGGCTTTTGTTAGGGTAGCTGGCTTCAAAAAGACAAAGTGTCTCTGTGACTTCAAAAAAGTCTCTCAGTTGGTCTCTGCAGGAATCAGAGTAGCTGGAAGCAGAGTCGCTTGTCTTATAAAGGTAATTATGTTGCTATTTAGAAGACAGGGGTATAGTGAGAATGGGGCACCCTGCCATGCAGCCTGGGGAGAGGAGGCTTGGCCAATAACAACAGCTTCCCCATTAACAAATTAGCCCTAGTGAGATTATGGTGATAAAACTTTAATGGTTGGTAGGACATATTTTGAAAATATTTTCAAAGATGACAAAAAGCGAAGCATTTTAATCAGTTATTTAAACCCCAAAGAGGAGAGTGGAGCCAAATTTTTCAAAAGACCACTCAAGAAGCTATCGAAACCAAATTCCAGGGGCGCCTAAAAGGTACGACTTGAACCCATGCCTCAAACCCTAATTGAGAAATAGAAAATGTTAGTAGGGTCCTAAGTAGCATTATCACATTTCCTTCATTTCCTTTTCTTTTCTTTCTTTTTTTTTTTTTTTTTTACAGTGTTACGGCTTTTGTAGTTCGGTGAGCGGGAGGAAACAGTGCACAGCGGCTTTTTTCTCCCTGCTTGCTTGGGAGGGAGCGTTACAGTGTTACAGGAGTCCCTCGGTGCCACTTCGCCAGCCAGAAATCTCTGCAGTTGTGGTGACCTGTGTCCAGGGCCTTGCTTGGGCCTACAGGCTCACTCTGCCCACTCGGCCAGCAGGCTGTACTCTGTGGTTCTCCCAACCCAGATCCTATGCCTGCTAAGGCTCCACCCTCAGTCCACAGCTGGACCAGGTGTGCAACAAGCAGCTTCTGTGTTGGGTGCCATCGTCTAGACAAGGGGAACACAGTGGCACCAAAAAACTTGGAGATGCCAGCAACCATGGAGCTCCAAGGGATGTTGCAGCTCTTGACTGGGGAGTCCCAACATCTCAACTCCCAAGAAATGCAGCTCTTCACTCCCGAAGCTCAGTGAGTGGGTGCTTTGCCATAAGCCCTTTTATTCCAGCTGCTTGCAGCTTGGCGAGCAAAAGGGTGTGACACTCAGCGGCTTTTTTCACTCCCACAGTTCAGGGAGCAGGGGCATTCTACAGCTCTTTCACTCCTGTTGCCCACAGCTTGGCAAGCAGGGACACTTACAGCTCATATCTACCCGCTGCCCACAGCTCGGTGAGTTCCGGGTTCTTGTCCTGTGACCAAGAAGAATAAGATGGGCAGCGCTGGAGAGTGAGTAGGGCAGAGAAGAATTTTATTGAGTGACAGAAAGAAAGCTCTCAGTGGAGAGGGGACCCTGGAGTGGGCAGCACTCAGCTGCAAGAGGAGCCCATGAGCAGGTAGCCCTCTGTGAGGCTGAGGTTGGAGGCTTTTATGGGCTTAGAATGGGGTAGTGCATGCTGACTGGTCCACAGGTAGGTTTTGGTAAAAGTACCATTTGACTGGTTAAAAGGCATCATCCACTTTGGGAGGCTGAGGCAGGCAGATCACGAGGCCAAGAAATCGAGACCATCCTGACCAACACAGTAAAACCCTGTCTCTACTAAAAATACAAAAATTAGCTGGGCGTGGTGGCTTGTGCCTGTAGTCCCAGCTACTCGGGAGGCTGAGGCTGGAGAATCACTTAAACCTGGGAAGCGGAGGTTGCAGTGAGCCAAGATCATGCCACTGCACTCTAGCCCGGAGACAAAGCGAGATTCCATCTCAGAAAAAAAAAAAAAAAAAAAAAAAAAAAAAAAAAAAAATGGTATCATTGAGAAGGAACCAATAGAGAGAGACAGGGTAAGATGATGATAGAAGTTCTCATGCTGGTTATGGGCTCTATCTGGAACTAGGAGCTTGGTTTTTGGGCTTTAGGCTCTCTTTGGATTGAAGGTTGGGTTTCACCAGGGACCTGTCCCTGTCTGCCTAGGAATGTGTCTGTCTCCTGTCACCATCAACAGAGTCTCTGTCACACAGGCTGGAGTGCAGTGGTGTGATCACAGCTCACTGCAGCCTCAACCTACCAGGCTCAAGTGATCCTCCCACCTCATCCTCACATGTTAACTGGGACTACAGGCACACACCACCACGCCCGGCTAGATTTTTGTATTTTTGTAGAGACAGGGGTTTCACCATGTTGCCCAGGCTGGTTTTGGACTCCTGGGCTCAAGCGATCCCCTGGCCTCGGCCTCCGAAAGTGCTGAGACTGCAGGCACAGCCTGATAGTTCCCTTTCCCCACCCCCCACACTATTTCATCTGGGTAAGGATCAAAACCATTAACACACACATACAGTGTCATAATCAGTAGTTGAGTGCCAAGATCATTAGTTGATCTTTCCTTCTGGAATGCTTCCTGCCATTCTCTATTGCCTGTATTCCAGAAGGAAAGATCAGCTAATCGGGAGACTGTGCAAGTCGCCTGCCCACAGGAAAGGTAGACTTTCCTGCCGCCCTTACTGCCCTGTTTCAGTATTCCGTAAGGACAAAGATAACATGAGAAGGAAGCCAGGATGCAGTTCATCACAGAAGCTGAACCTCAGCCAGGAGTAGCAAGAACCAAGAGAAGGACAGGGGACAGGCTGAGTCATCCTATTGCCCATGGAGATCTTTGTCCTCTTCTAGACAAAACAGGCTAAGCAGCCCACCAGTGAGCACTGCCCTCTGATAGTCATTCACTTCTGGGCATAAGAGGAGAAGTTCTCAGGACAGGATTTAGCAGACACACAGATGTACCTCATCAGGGTCATGGACTCAGGAGGCTGGCTCCAGAGAACTCGCAGATCACTATGGGAGCACTAACAGCTTCTAAGTGGGAAGTGGCTTTGCTGCGAGCTCTGTACTTCAGGATGTTGAATGTCCCAGGCTCTCCTACTAAAAGCTAAATCACCCCCAATTGTTGCAACACAAAAATGTCCTAAAAAATGTCCTTCTAAAGCCCCTTAGTGGCTATCCTAGATTGAGAACCATTGAGAATCACTGATGCCCCAGTACTAGAATTTCAAATACACAGCCTGTGCCTTAGACACCCAGGCCCTAGGTTACACATCACAGACGCCACTAGCCCAGCACTGAACTCTTTTCAGTCAAGCCCAGATTCAACGCAAAGCTATGCCAAGCCTATTGCTCCTGGAAGTTAGAATCCATCAACATAGTGGGTACTTGAAGGGACACCTTAGGGTCCTCTCTGATCATTCACTGAGGAATTTTTTTTTTTTTTTGAGACGGAGTCTTGCTCTGTTGCCCAGGCTGGAGTGCAGTGGCACGATCTCAGCTCACTGCAAGCTCTGCCTCCCGAGTTCACGCCATTCTCCTGCCTCAGCCTCCCGAGTAACTGGGACTACAGGTGCCCGGCTAATTTTTATATTTTTTTTAGAGACGGGGTTTCACCGTGTTAGCCAGGATGGTCTCGATCTCCTGACCTCGTGATCCACCCACCTCAGCCCCCCAAAGTGCTGGGATTACAGGCATGAGCCACTGTGCCTGGCCTTCCCTGAGGAATTAAATGAGCTCATAAATTAAACTGTCCTTTAAATGTATTGGTGAGCTTATTAATTCTTAGTGGAAATCTATAGCGATTTTTTTAGGAAAATAAAAATTCTTCCTGCAAACAAATTTCCAGCAAACAAATAATTAGCTGTCAGTCCATTCTTTCTAGCAAATATTTTTTCAATTGCCAAGATTTACCTCATTCCTACAGACATGGGACTATAATAAAGAAATTATGTACCAGACAAAAAGAAGTAATAGGCATTTTGAGTTTCACCTCTTTTCCCCAAGTCTATGCAAACATGTAATATAATTAATGTGTAATTAACATGTATTATATTATATGTTTGTTTTATATTATTACTAATAATATAAAACCATGTTTGTTTTATATTATTACTAATATAAAACCGTGTTTATTATTAATATTATAACACATGGTTTTATATTATTAATTATTAGCATAAAACTAATGCTAAAAACATCATGGATGGAAGTCCCTCTTGCTGTAGAAATCTATGTTGTAACTTTGTTGCTTTCTTTACAGACTACCTACAGTTCTACCAAAGTTATCTTCTTTTATTTATTTATTTATTTATTTATTTATTTATTTGAGACAGAGTTTCGTTCTTGTTGCCCAGGCTGGAGTGCAATGGCGCAATCTCGGTTCTCTGCAACCTCCCCCTCCTGGGTTCAAACGATTCCCCTGCTTCAATCTCCCAAATACCTGGGATTACAGGCACCTACCACCATGCCCAGCTAATTTTTTGTATTTTTAGTAGAGATGGGGTTTCATCACATTGGTCAGGCTGGTCTTGAACTCCTGGCCTCAGGTGATCCACCCACCTTAACCTCCCAAAGTGCTAGGATTACAGGCGTGAGCCACAATGCCCAGCCCAAAGTTATCTTTGTGATTGATCATCCTGAAGGTCTCTGTTTGAAAACTTTAAAAAAAGTTATGTAATTTCAGACTTACAGGCAATGTAAAAGATATCCTTCATAATATGTTAGCATTTCACTACTTTGGCTTATTTTTATTCTTTTTTCCCTCTCCATAAGTGTATTTATATGTACATATGTAGGTACATACATACACATACATGTTTACATAATATTTTTTCTGAACCATTTGAGTCAATTGCAGCATGAGACCCTTTTATCTCTAAATTCTTCAGTGTGTATTTTCTAACAAAAAAGAATAAGAATGCTTTTTAAAATTAGGTTCACCAGCTGTAATTCAATTGATTATATGCTGTGTCATAATTATAATTCATATATGGTTCATGTTTAGTAATAGTAGTTATTATTTAATCCAGATATCAATAAGCATCAATGGTCTAATTTCCATTATAATAAGACATCTACTTTGCTTTCAAATACATTAGGGCTTCTAAACATATCCGCCTGTCCCTTGTTTTACCTGTTTCTTGGTCTGTTACTCTTCTTTGAGTAATTCGGAGTGGTGCTACTGTGGCAATACGGACTCTATGAGTCTATTTCTTTAGTTATTTCTAATGGGAGCCGGAGGTTAGTTTTCAAGTAAGGCGATTTAAGGAAATTTGACAGCAGAGCTATAATACTTCATAAGTTATTTAACTACCTAATATGCTTTTCAATAAGACTATATAACACCAATATGCTGGACGATTTTGTCTGTGGGGTGCTTTTCCTGGGAAACATAGTTTCTTCCATTAGCTCTAAGAAACAGAAGTTTCTGGCTAAGACATTGTTGAGTTCAGTCCTCCAAACTTGAGCACAGTAGAACCTTCCAAAGAAATATAAGTGGCAGGGGTACTGCCAAGAACACTTCTCTCCTCCTTCACGCGACAGCCCAAGAGCCCAGGCCAGATCGGGAATATTCTGATCTTACTTCCCACAGGAGTAAAGCCCTTTAACTTTTACTCTTGGATGGCAGCCACTAATATAAAGACAAGCAGCTCATAAACCAAGCAATTACAAACTAGAGGAATAAGGGGGAGGGGTGACGGCTAAAGGGTGTAGCGTTTCTTTTCGGAGTCATGAAAATGTTCTAAAACTGGCTGTGCCGATGGAGGCAGAACTCTGTGAATTGCTAAAACTGACCGAATCGCATACTTTAAATGATAGGACTGCATGGGATGTGTGTGTGTGTGTGTGTTTTTTTTTTTTTTTTTTTTTTTTTTTTTTTGAGACGGAGTTTTGCTTTTGTTACCCGGCTGGAGCGCAATGGCACGATCTTGGCTCACTGCAATCTCCGCCTCCCGGGTTCAAGCAATTCTCCCATCTCAGCCTCCTGAGAAGCTGGGATTACAGGTGCCTGCCACCACACCTGGCTAAGTTTTGTATTTTTAGTAGAGGTGAGGTTTCACCATGTTGGCCAGGCTGGTCTCAAACTCCTGACCTCAGATGATCCACCTGCCTCGGCCTCCCAAAGTGCTGGGATTACAGGTGTAAGCCACCACACCCGACCGTGTTGTTTCCTAATAAAGCTGCTAAAGAAAGTAGAGTAACATTTGGCCCATTTCATAATTCCTCAATGGAAAATCTATTTTAATATTATAAACGTTACATAAGTAAGGTTTTTTTTTTTTTGAGATGGACTCTTGCTCTTGTTGCCCAGGCTGGAGTGCAGTGGTGCAATCTTGGCTTATTGCAACCTCCACCTCTTGGGTTCAAGTGATTCTCCTGCTTCAGCCTACTGAGTAGCTGGAATTACAGGCACCTGCCACCACGCCCAGCTAATTTTTGTACTTTTAGTAGAGATGGGGTTTCACCATGTTGGCAAGGCTGGTTCTGAAAGCCTGACCTCAGGTGATCCACCTGCCTCGGCCTCCCAAAGTGCTGGGATTACAGTGGAGAGCCACCTCGTCCGGCCAGGTAAGGATTTTTAATCCCTTGATTTCTTGTTTGTGATACACACGTAGGGAAGTCCCAAGGAGAAAAAGCAGCAACCACTTTAATGCTCAATTTCACAGGGGAAATCCCTCTTGAAATGAACACAAAGAGACTTCTATACACTTGTAACATAAAACTTGATGCCATTAAAACAAAATTATAGCTAAATCCTTTTTTCACGTACGTTGCTAAAGGCTGACAGACAACATTACTAACATATCTGTTGAGACAGAGAAACAAAGAGAGTGCTGGTCTTTCCAAATCTGCCTTTTTTTTTTTCTCATAAAAAAGACATGAAATAAGACTGTAGAGAATTTAGGTGAAATTCAGAGAACACGGGGCACTGGCATTTTTAAAGCATGTTTTAAAGATTTAAAGGACCTTGTTAATTTAGAAATATCAATCTGGTTGAAGACATGAAATCATCTTTGATTTATAAAAATTATATTTTAATAACCATTTATGATAAATTTTAGAATACAACTGGTTAATAAGCTTAGGTGTTCTAAAAGTTTATTATAGATGAAGGTACCATTTGTTGAACCTTAAGGAACCTAGCATATCATACTGTTTTTTATTTTTCTGCTCATAATATTGCCTGTGGTATTATGCTTCAAATAAAGGAATTGGGATAGAGAAGGGGAAAGAGGGATCCTTCTGACTGGTGGAAACAACCTCTGCTATGTAGAACTTTGCCTAATCAACTCTTTTCAGCTAATGCTTATACTGATTTGTTCATTCTTACACCTTGTTTTGATCACCTGAATAGGTTTAAACACTTAAGGCCAGGCGTTATGGCTCACACCTATAATGCCAGCACTTTGGGAGGCTGAGGCGGGCAGATCACTTGAGGCCAGGAGTTCAAGACCAGCCTGGGCAACATGGTGAAACCCCCGTCTCTACTAAAACTACAAAAATTAGCCAGTTGTGATGGCACATGCCTATAGTCCCCGCTACTTGGGAGGTTGAGGCAGGAGAATTGCTTGAACCTGAGAGGCAGAGGTTGCAGTGAGCCGAGATTATGCCACTGCACTCCAGCCTGGGTCACAGAGAGACACTCTGTCTCAAAATAAATAAATTAAAATAAAAAGAAGTAAACTTGGTTTTTTGTCTTTCACAGAGAGTCCTAGGCATTGACAGAATCATTCCACTTCACAGCCGTTCCGTGCCCCATCTGCACCTGTCCTACCTGGATACGAGGACACTGACTTGCCTAAAAATCTTCTGGGGGAGAGCTGATGCGAGCACAGTGTGGACCATCTCATTTCCAGGTACCATGAACTATTAAATTTCTTTTCTTTTCTTTTTCTTTTGCTTTTGATGGAGTCTCGTTCTGTCACCCAGGCTGGAGTGCAATGGCACGATTTCAGCTCACTGCAACCTCCGCCTCCCAGGTTCAAGCAATTCTCTGCCTCAGCCTCCTAAGTAACTGGGATTACAGGTGCCCGCCACCATGCTTGGCTAATTTTTGTATTTTTAGTAGAGACAGGGTTTCACCATCTTGGCCAGGCTGGTCTTGAACTCCTGACCTCGTGATCCATCTGCCTCGGCCTCCCAAAGTGTTGGTATTACAGATGTGAGTCACCGTGCCTGGCCTAATTTTCTTTTTGATATGAAATCTCATCTGTCTCCTTGTAATTCTATACATTATTCTTACTTTTGGCCTCTGGAGCAACATAGAATAAACCTATATTCCAGCTGACAGTGTTGTCAGTTCTTGAGAATTGCCACATGTCCCTGTCTGGGTTTTCTTCACCAGGCCAAATCCCCGGAGTCTTTCAGACATCCACCCTCATCAGACTATGTCTTGGCCAATCATCCGTTCCATTCCTCAGATGTATTCCAATTCGGCAGCGGGCCTTTTTTTACTGGATTTACTTTCTATTAAAAGAATACGTTGTTTGGTCTAATTTCTTTGGGGCATGATTTTTGCTTTTTCTTTCAGAGTAGAAAAAAATCTGCCCTTCCATCAAATCTGTTTCTTCCCCTGGAAGGTCTCCACAGCTCAGTCAGGATGAAGTGAGCCTGGACCAATGATCGTTCCCTGTGCTGGTGTTACAGTTACAAAGACCAGGCGATGTTTCCATCATTTCATAGGAAAAACTAGGGGGAATTGGTTTATAGTGGTGCAGACATTTTACTGCATGTGCGCCTTGACCAGTGGAAACAGTAATTCACCAAACATGTGTGAGTGCCTTCCTGGGGAAGAAGAAAGATGGTCATGATATAGTCTGAACCTGCTGTTCGCAGCCCAGCAGGGAAGCTACGAGATGTTAAATGCAAAAGCCCTGGCCAGGCGCGGTGGCTCATGCCTGTAATCCCAGCACTTTGGGAGACCGAGGCGGGCGGATCACGAGGTCAGGAGATCGAGTCCATCCTGGCTAACACGGTGAAACCCCGTCTCTACTAAAAATACAAAAAATTAGCTGGGCGTGGTGGTGGTTGCCTGTAGTCCCAGCTACACGGGAAGCTGAGGCAGGAGAATGGCGTGAGCCCGGGAGGCTGAGCTTGCAGTGAGCCGAGATCGTGCCACTGCACTGCAGCCTGGGAGACAGAGTGAAACTCTGTCCCACCCTCCGCCCAAAAAAATACAAAAAATTAGCCAGGCGCGGTGGTGGGCACCTGTAGTCCCAGTTACTCGGGAGGCTGAAGGAGTAGAATCACTTGAACTTGGAAGGCGGAGCTTGCAGTGAGTCAAGATTGTGCTACTGCACTCCGGCCTGGGCAACAGAGCAAGACTCGGTCTCNTGCATCTACCCAGACATGGTTAGTCACTTAGGAATGACTTACCTTTAGGAAGTACAACTAAAAGCTTAGCATCAATTCCTCTTTTGTGGTTAGTGAGCTGTTCTTTATCTTCAAATGAGAACTCCTTCTGAAAGTGAAACATTTCTCCATTAATAGTTAAGTCCATTTAAATCAAGATATGATATTAAGTAGAAAAATACAGAACATAAAATTTATGCCACTGTCGATTGCAAGTAAAACGTTTTATATTGGGGAGTAAATTGGTAGCTTTTTTCATTTACTTATATTTCTGTAAATATTGTGAATTTTTGTGCTGTAATTACAGCAGGATTGGTGGGTGGTGTGGTGTGTGGGGCTGAAAACATCGCTGAACTGGAAGTTGTATGCTTTAGCTCGGACTGACCTCCTCTTCTTGACCTAGGAATAGCTGTGCAAGCTTGGATTCATTACTCAATCTCTCTGTGCTACAATTTCTTCTTCAGAAAATCAACAACTTGTCTAGGTGATCTACATGCTGTCCTCTAGTGTTAAAATTATATTAAAGTAACAGATGCCTTCAAACAACCAAGACATCAAACCATGGTCAAAAGTTTGGAAAGCCTCATGAAGACTCGTGTTGGAATAAAAGAGGAAATGAAAGAGGAGAATAATAAAGGAAGTGAGCCCTTACTGTGGACTTTCCCCCCATGTTAAGCACACCCCAGGTATCTCCTTAATTATCTCCCCAAGACCCTACCAGGTATGAACTACTCAGCAGGGTGCTGATAAAGGTACAAAGGGCCCTGCCCTCTTGCCCCGCCCACCCAGGCCCTCCACCTGGCCTTGCAAAAAGCACCTGCTTTGTAGTATTGACTGGTGGTGTCAACACTCCCACCATGGCAGATCTCAGGCTCCCACAGGACTCACTGAACTCAAAGTCGGGAGAGAAGCACGCATGTCTGGCTGCAGCACAACACCGGAACTAGTACCATCCTCAGTTTACAGATCCAGAAATTGTTACGTGATTTGCCCAAAGACTCATATTTGACAAGAAGAGGAGATGAGATTCAAATCCATCTCCTAGTTTAATACCAGCCACAGTCACCTCAAGACTGCTGTGTACACAACTCCATCGTCTTTGATGTGCCCGCAGCAGGCAGGGTAGAGGGTGCTGCTGCCTCGAAGGAAGAAAACAAACCTGTGGAAACAGGGAACTGTGGTTCCTCAAGGTCAGTGTGACCTCCAGAGGGGTAAAAGATGGGCTTGAAAAAGACTCACTGTGAAGCTGACCTTCCACTGTACGGGTACATTTCTATAGAGGCCAAGGAAGAGACCGAGGAAGCCGCTGTGGGACAGCTGAATAACCTCTACCCGCTGTGTAAACTACATGGGAAAAACTTCCACCACAGTCCAAAGCATGGCACCGATCCCGTGGCTCCTAGGAAAACCAAGCCTGGGTCTGAAATTTCGTCTTTTCCGTAGTAAATGTAGGCAAGCTTTATTTCCAAGGTAAGTGGTGTTCACATTATTTAATGAAAAGTTCTAGAGATTTAGGCTCATAAGCCACCACTCCAGATTGGCTGGGGGAAAGAGGCCTAGGACACTGCCCTAGTCAGAACTTGGAATTAGCAACTTGACTTCTAAAACACTGAATTAAGGCAGGAACTACTCCTTTTCAATTGAAGAAAACCTCAAAATTTTAAATAATGGCAGAAATGTACCTGACTTAAGGGAATGGCATGGTTTATTTTCACTTGATTATTTAATTGTAATTTAAATATCTTGACAAAGCTCTGTACTTTGGGAAACTTATCTTTTCAGGAAAAGTCTCATTAGAATGAAATAATGCAATCCCTGAAATATTCAACTGGCTGGGCACTGACCTTGGGGTATAAAATTGCTGTCTCAATATTTTCAAAATAAACATCTGTATGTCTTTATTTCTCCTCTTTCTTTCTGTTTCTCAGAAAGCTCAATGGAGCCACTAATGAAAACAAGAAAGTGTCCCTGAGTTAAATACTCCGCTGAATTTACAGAGTGAGCTTTACGAGTCATCACCGAACACTCCCTGGCTCCACAGGCACTTATTTTCTCCAAACATGCTACAAATAGTGCCAGCACCATGTGAAGTGCAGCCTTTTGATGGCAGGTCAGAAACCAAAGAAAACCCAAGCTCTAAGAGCAAGTCTCTGATGCTTCTTGATGTGGTTCACTCGACATGCTGTTTCCTCCGCCTGAGCTCTCTCCCCACCAGCCTCCTGCCGTCCTGTGGCTTCCTCTCGCTCCTCATCTGGGCCTCAGTTGACTGGTCATGTCCTCAGGGCAGAGCACCTGGACCCACTGCCTATCCCGACCAGAACCCAAAGTGTATTACACACCTTGGTAATCCCAGCACTTTGTGGGGACTGAGGCAGGAGGATTGTTTGAGCCCAGAAGTTCGAGGCCAGCCTGGGCAACATAGCAAGATGCCATTTCTGCAAAAAAATAGAAAAAATAGCCAGGCACAGTGGTGCATGACTATAGTCCCAGCTACTCAGGAGGCTGAGGTGGCAGGACCCAGTAAGCCTAGGAGTTTGAAGCTGCAATGACCTGTGATTGTGCCACTGTGCTCCAGCTTGGAAGACAAAGTGAGACCCTGTCTCTTAAAAAATGAACTAAATTATTGAATTAAATATTATTTTAAAAAATTAAAATATATCGAATGAATGACTACTACAAAACACTTCAAATGAATACTGAGATTCACCCTGAAGTATTTTTTGTGTACCTTTTATGCAAAGTTGATGTGACGGCCAGGGCAAAATTATTGCAAACATGGAGAATAACTAGAAAAGCATACGGTCAATAACATCAGTCATAAGCCCCTCCTCCCTCCCTTCCGTCTCACCCTCCCTCCTTTCCTTCCTTCTTTCATCTTTGGATAGGACATAATTTGTAACACATCACTTCTTAGTACCTTTGCTCACCTTGCATACATGTGTGAAAAACTGGCATAATTTCACATGTTTATAAAGTATCAATTTTAGAATCTGCAGCTTCCAGGTAAACATTTATTACTGAGTCCACACGGCTGTCATCACCCTCTGGTCCTGTCTCCACTTCCTCTCTCCCCTGACTCTCTCCCCTGCTCCTGCTAAATGACTGGGTGCTTCTGAGAAAGCAGATGAGCAGGCAGGAGGAGCGGGAGCAGGCAGACTGGGCTGGAAAGTGTGGCTCTGGCTCAAGGTGGTGCCACAAGCTGTGATTGATGCAAGACCCCTCAAATCAATAAATGAAATCAACTTTCTCTCTTTTTTTTGACGGAATCTTGCTCTGTTGCCCAGGCTGGAGTGCAGTGTCATGATCTCGGCTCACTACAACCTCCACCTCCTAGGTTCAAGCAATTCCCCTGCCTCAGCCTCCCGAGTAGCTGGGACTACAGGGGCGCAACAGGGCGCCCAGCTAATTTTTGTATTTTTAGTAGAGATAGGTTTTCACCATGTTGGTCAGGATGGTCTCGATCTCTTGACCTCGTGATCCCCCTGCCTCAGCCTCCTAAAGGGCTGGGATTACAGATGTGAGCCACCGCGCCCGGCCCAAGTTTCTTTCTTTCTTTTTTTTTTAAATCATGTTTCTTCCTTGAACTTTCACTACCTGAGGGCACCGATCATCAGTGAAATTACAGGTAAGATGCGCTTGTAAAATTCGGGACGCTTCATCAGTGAGCACCTTTTTCGGCTCATCTGATGCTGATGAAACACAAGCACCTGCAAGGTCCGGCCTCTCCTCTTCTCTCTGCTTCTTCTGACTCAGAGGTCCCTGAACAGGGAGACAGGTAGGTCCCATTACTAACACATATGACCGGTGACCCCAAAAGCACAGAGCTCTCAGATGCCGGACACCTCCCTTCCTCCTCAGTCACCCCCCATCCCCAGTCTCCCCAGGGACAAAGGGGTGTCTGCAGGGGCAACCTCTGCAGGCCTTGGTGTCTCACCAAAACTCAACCAAAACTAAGATCCTGCGTTTCAGTAGGGAAGCATCTCTCCATAGATACTAAAGTAAATGCTATCCACTTCATTTTCTGTATTTTGATTTTAACTTTCTAACAGTGAGAAACACCTTTTGGATTTTTATCCAACTCTCTGTCTCCCCTGAAACAGTGCTCGTTCTTTAGGACTGATTGTTTGTGCTGCCACCCCACTTCCTCTGCTTCAATAATCTAAGAAGAGAATGCCCCCTGCTTCCGTGGCAATTTTTCTTTAAAATGTGTCTCACTGGCCAGGCGCAGTGACTCATGCCTGTAATCCCAGCAGTTTCGGAGGCTGAGGCGGGTGGATCACAAGGTCAAGAGATCGAGACCATCCTGGCCAACATGGTGAAAACCGTCTCTACTAAAAATACAAATATTAGCTGGGCATGGTGGCATGTGCCTGTAGTCCCAGCCGTACTCAGAGGCTGAGGCAGCGAGAATCGCTGAACCTGGGAGGCAGGAGGTTGCCAGTGAGGCCAAGATTGTGCTGCCGCCACTCCAGCCTGGCCGACATTTGAGCGAATTTCATTCTCAAAAAAAAAAAAAAAAAAGGCCGGGGGGGCTCAAGCCTGTAATCCCAGCACTTTGGGAGGCCGAGACAGGCGGATCACGAGGTCAGGAGATCAAGACCAACCTAGCTAACACGGCGAAACCCCGTCTCTACTAAAAAATACAAAAAACTAGCCGGGCGAGGTGGCGGGCGCCTGTAGTCCCAGCTACTCGGGAGGCTGAGGCAGGAGAATGGCGTAAACCCGGGAGGCGGAGCTTGCAGTGAGCTAAGATCTGGCCACTGCACTCCAGCCTGGGCCACAGAGCGAGACTCCGTCTCAAAAAAAAAAAAAAAAAAAAAGATGTGTCCAATTAACCTACTTAAATGCCTACCCATAGCAACATAGGGGAATTTTATTAAAGGAGAGCAGGATACTCTGCTGTTATTATCTCTATTTTTTACAATGTGGAGTATGCTTCTATTACAAGGGCTGTCCAGCACCCACATCTGCAATCTGCTCATTCTGCTGCTGAAGTTTAAATTACAAGATATGGGAGATGAAGTCCCATTAGCTCATATTTTTGTCTCTTTTAGCTGGTGTCTGGTTGACCAGGTTTCTTTTAAGGAAGAAGGCTCTTACACCTCCAGCCCATTTTACACTTAGCACCATAGCACAGGCTGTCATTTTAATAGGTATGCATGACATAACACCCATGATTTGAGAATAGCTGTGTCTCTGAGTTTCTGTCCACTGACGTGTGTGACTTTCATATTGCGTGCTTTTCCTATCCTTGAATAAGGAATGCCTTCCTGTTTCTTTTTTCCTCAGTCACTTATTAGCTCCATGACAATTAAACCAACCCGCTAGGGACATATTAGAAACCAAGCTTCAGATCCTATTAAAATAATGGCCAAGATGAGAAATATGGATGCATCCCATTAAAAAAGTAACGTTTCGTGAGTCAGTTAAGACAACCTCACTGATGACCCTGGATCATCATTGTTCTAAATAACCTTATACTTAGATGTGCTGCTCGATGATATTGTATGGAAAAATTAAATAAAGCATAAACATTTAAAAGATGCGGATGAAATACACCAAGGATTTGTCCCATCCAGTGTGTTCACAAGATCAACTGCCATTTTCAAATGCAGAGCAGGCTCAGCCTGAGGAGGACAGGAGTTAGACCCCTGTGTATTCCAACATTATTGAAATGCAAATCCTTTTTGGTCAAGGAACAATGTCATAATACCTTAGGCACAAGAGCAACTGAGTGGAATTTGGGGCTGGGTCCTTCCACTGTAATGAAGCACAGATTGAGACCTTTGCCTGACTGTGTAGGGGACAACTTTGTGCCTCCATCTGAAAATATCAATCTCTATTAATGGCAGTGATCTACTAAGAAGCACCTGAGATACAGCTACTGTGTATGGCACGGACATTCATTTCCACACTTCCTTACATCTATGATGATGTGTCATGGAGTTTTAGCACATTAGGCACATCAAATTAGCACCCATAATATTCTGTAGCCAAGGGGACTGGAAGTACAGAAAGGTTAAGAGAGAGTTGGGAAGATCAGGGAACAAGAACTCACATGGATGGATGGATGGATGGATGGATGGATGGATGGATGGATGAGTGGATGGAGAAAGGGAGGGAGGAGGGAAAAGCAGAAGGGAGGGAAGGAGAGAGGGAGGAGGAACAAGTCTAAACCTTTCTAAAAAGAATCTAGCTCCCTTCTTTGATGGACAGATTGCAAAAGGACAGTGCCTGCTTAGAGGCAGGTGTGAGAAAGAAAAGGTAATAGTCCTTTAATGACAAGAGACACCAAGATGCTGTTCTCCAAATCACATCCGTAAACAGAATTAAATACAAAAAGAATCCTTTACTTCATACATTTAATAAATCAAATTCTAGGGAGAAAATATATTGCCAAACATTGAAACTTAAGAGTTAGACATTCAAGAGAATAATTTTAAAAGCTACGACAAACCTTCAAAACTTAACAGTCCTTGAGACAAGGCTACTTTACCTTGAAACGTTCCTTTGACGTGGGAATCCAGCGAAGCTTAAGTTTTTATTGTTGAAATCTAAGGGAAAAGAAATAATATAACATTGAAATAGTTACACAAAATGTTAAAAATCCAATGAGAAAAAATTCCCCAAACTCTCTCTGAACATATAATTTAAGAAAAGGAAGCCATTAACCAGATAAAACCAGAAATACAAAATGACACCTTCTAAGAATCAAATTCCACATGTAAATTTACATAAGCAAGTTTTTTTTTTTTCTCTTCTAAAAAGTAGCCAACTTTACTCCATGGGTAAAACTAATAATAATAACAATAATAACACAAATAATAATAATTCACACATAGTTCAATGCTGTCATTTGAATTTGTCATGACAACAAGAGTAACTCAAAGCAATTAAGTACTGAATAGTTACATACTCAGGAAAAAAGGAGAAAATAGGAAATTTTGGTCACGGTAACTAGAAGTGTTTGAGATGCCTTTAAAGCATGGGGGTGGGGACTGAAGAGCAAAAAACAACCCAGCTGTGTCTTTTGCTTTCATTAAAATCAAACAATAACAACCAATTAAAATAACCATTTATTTATTTTTGAAGACAAGATACATATTATGTAAAGACAGCTGGTAACAATTCTACACAGGAAAAACACATCCCAATTGAACAGGTTAATCAAAACCACAGACAAAATTTATAAGCAGTCTAATGGCGTGTAATCTGTTTTACAGCCATAGGAACCATTGTCCACTAAGAAAACCACAAGCAGACCACTTACAGAAACTTCTTCCCCTAAGGAAGTGCCCTTGGCCATTTAATAGTTAGAGGCAGAAGCCTGAAGAAAAAGAAGTACAAAATATATCAGACGTCAACACCCTATTATCCATCAAAATACACCCTCGATCCTGGAATTTGGAACTGTGGCCAACTAAAGAAATACGATAAAATGAAAGGTATAACGCCAATTAAACATCTAAGCTTTTATCCTAATTATACAAGTATCTTGTTATGTATTTAACAAAACAGAAATCAATTCAAAAAGTTATCAAGTACTGTCGGAGAAAATTCCTGAATCTGAGGTCTGAATTGTTCAAGTCACTTCCCAATAGTGCATTTGAGCTGGAAAACAGTTTTAGTTTTGATGTATCATGGCAGTTCTTCAAATGTGTTGCCTCAAAACAACCTTAGCGTTTCATTTGTGTTCAACCAGTAAACTGAAGCATGCACACCACTTTGGTAGTTAAATGAGAGCATCATTTTCCTCTGGCTGGAGTGAAGCCACTGAAAAGCAGTATCTTCTTCCAAACTGTTCACATGAGAGTTAATTAAAAAATCTACCTCACACTGCCTCCTGGAAAGAATTTAGTATGGTAAGCATTTGAACTTAGAAATACTTTTAGCTAAAGGTGCACACATCTAGAATGTTGATCCGAAGTTGGGACATTCTGATTGCAATTTGCAATTTTTCCTACATAAAGTTTCATGTTTAGTAGTAAACTTTAACTTACTAAGGAAAAAAAATTCACATTATACAGTCACAGATAAGCACAGTATAAACTCAATTAGCTATTTAAACGTGTCTTTTGAAATGTATATATGGAACTGGACACAGGAGAACACATAGGCAAAATAGAGGAGCCCAAGCTTCATTATGTTAAAATCCATACTAAGCATTTTCATGTTATCTTGCCTTACCTTGTTTTCTCAGAGGAATTTGAGACAGCTCCCCAATAGCGTGGAAAATCCTGGGCTTCTGAACATGGCTGCACACAGAAGGCTCAGTCACACAGCCTGCTCTACAGTAATTCTCAGCCAGCAACGAGCTTCTTCTGGTTATAGCAAAACTGGGTTGAGATTTTATCACAGTGCAGCACTAAGCGACCGGCACTTGTGTTTTGAGCCTGTGGTACGAGTAGCAAGAGGGCCGCTGGCTTGGAACAGCTCAGACCCCATAATCGATTACGAACATAATTAGCCTGGAGGGCTGCAACAATGGAGCCCAGTGGATGGGATGTGGGTGAATGTAATGACCTAAGGCAAAGCCATGGTGCCATCCCATTTGCTCCGGCAAGGGATACATGCAACCTAACCACCATCGAGGAGTCAAATACAACTTCCTCTCCCTAAGACACACACACACAGAAAAACCTACAAGACCAGCTGGTGTATTGAGGAAGAAGGGATGCTTGAGTGTTTCCAGGCTGCTTCCAGTCTGGCTTTGGCTAAGCTAAATGAAGTATTTCACTCTAACAGAGAGCCAAAAACCCATACTAACATTTAATGAAACACATGTGAGGTGAAACTGTGAGAAAAGAAAGGGCAGATATTACTAGAGATTCCAATTTTTTTTTTCTTTTTTGAGATGGAGTTTCTCTCTTGTTGCCCAGGAGTGCAGTGGCGAGATCTCAGCTCAGTGCAACCTCAGCCTCCCTGGTTCAAGTGATTCTCCTGCCTCAGCCTCCCAAGTAGCTGGGATTACAGGCACCTGCCACCATGCCTGGCTAATTTTTTTGTGTTGGTCAGGCTGGTCTCGAACTCCTGACCTCAGGTGATCCGCCTGTCTTGGCCTCCAAAAGTGCTGGGATTACAGGCATGAGCCACCGTGCCTGGCCCCAAAATTTTAATTTGAGGCAGAAGCCATTAAGTTAAGCTTCACCTGTTAGACCTCCCTATTTAATTTCAACCACAATACGTAGTTGATGGGCCCAAGCAATGCTCATGCAATTCCAAGAAAATTTGCAATAATTACAGACTGACCATATTTACAGAGTCCCCATTTCAGGACATTCAAGAGAACCAAGGGAAATAATCTCATTTGCAAACTAAGGAAATAGGGCCAGAAGGGTAACTGGCTGCTGGATAGACAACTGTTTAGTGATGGAGCTACGGGACCTTGGGGAGGTGGGTTCAAGACTGTGACTCACCACACCCCCACCTAGGAGCAGGGACTCTGAGTGTGTCTTTGTATTTTTAGTTCTGGACACTGTACCTGGCGCACAGTAGGTCTGCAGGAAATGTTAGCCGAATGACCACAGGATAATCTCTTCTAAAAACTAAAGTTCTCCTTCTAAAATGGGTGTGTGGAGTTAGTATCCTGTGTTCAAACCAGGTGGACTTAGACTCATTTGTAAAATGCAAACACACTTAAGGTGAAAATGAAGAATTATATGCTGAATTAATAAAGACACACACACGCTACATCAACCCTGGGTACAAGAGGTGTCAGTTATGGCATTTGGCATTTTTCTCTAAACTCATTATATTATAGTCATAAAATCGGGAAAAACCATGGCAAATAGGATAGTTAAAAAAAAACTCAGCGAGGAACGTTAGTACCGTGAATAACTAAATTAGAAACTTTATGGTAAGTTCATAGATAATTAGCAATGAAAAGAAAAAAGGGAGTGTTGGGAGGAGAAGAGGAAGGGGAGGAAATAGTAGAAGCAACTGATTGTGGAAATAAATAGATGAACCAGGCATGGGGGCTGACGCCTGTAATTCCAGAACTTTGGGAGGCCAGGAGTTCAAGACAGGCCTGGGCAACATAGTGAGGCCCTGTCTCTACAAAAAATAAAAAATGAGCTGGGTGTGGTGGTGCACACCTGTAGTCCCAGCTCCTTGGGAGGCTGAGGCATGAGCATCGCTTGAGCCCAGGAGGTTGAGGCTGCAGTGAGCCATGACTGTACAGCTGCACTCCAGCCTGGGCAACAGAGTGAGACCCTATGTCAAAGAAAAATAAAACACAGAGAGAGAAAGAGAGAGAGAGAGTGAGGATGAAATTATATGTTGACATGTGGACAAAAAAATCCTTTATAAAGAACGTAACACTTTTTGGAGCATAGTGTCACTGCTTACCACACTTTCTGTGCCTGAAAACTGCTCTGCCTATAGAATAGTCAATTACAGTCATCCGAAAAGAATCTAAGTGTTGATTTTGAATTATTATTAAGGAATAAGTCTATTCTGAATTTTCTTTTCAAATTGTCCTGTCACTTGCTTTTCCTTTTTTTCTTTTCTTTTTCTTTTCAACATTTATTTTAGATTTGAGGGTACGTGTTGCAGATTTGTTACACGGGTACATTGAGTGATGCTGAGGTTTAGGGTGCGATGGATCCTGTCACCCCGGTACTGAGCATAGCACCCAATCGTTAGTTTCTCATCGCTTGCCGCCCTCCCTCCCTTCCAATATTTTAAATTTTTTAAATGAAATTCTACTATAGAATTTTTTAAAATGTTGGATATTTTCTTTAAGTTGGTAACAAAGTCTTATTAGAATTTTTTGCTTCACCTATGGATTATGATACAAAGCAAACTGACTTAAATATGACTTAATTGTTGAAAGGAAAAAGCATAACCTTCTTTATGAAATTATGGATAAAAAATGTAATCTATTATTTAACCATCCTATCCATATGAAACCAAATAAGACTGAAGAAGAATCTATATTTTATGTTAATAGAAATATCTGTGAAAATTTTTCATTTACTCTCCAATTATAATGAATTATTATTTTTAATTTTCCACTTGACATTCAAAAATTATTATCATTATTGTTGTACTAGGCTAGCTCATTCACACAGGGGAGCTACAAAATACCCAAACATTTCCTTACATCATTCTGTAGGTTAACACATTTATTTGCAGAGGAATTCTAAGTTGTGACTGTGACTTTCTCAAATTTCAGGGAGAAGACGATTTAACTGAGTGCTGATGGTGATGTATTCCCTCTTCAGTAGCATCACACAGCCACCAGCTCAGCATGAATGCACAAAGTTCCCTGCTGTTGTGTCCACTAAGAAGCACTAATCTTACTCGGGTGCAATGCTTTATGGAAGTACAATATTGTACTGGATATTTTTAAGGTTTTCATCTTTAGCTAAAGAGAAGTAAAAGCAACTATTTAAGTTGCCTTTAGACGGGCATGCAAACCTACTTTAGGAGAAGGGGTAAAACCGTGTGCCTGGGAGAGGCTGAGGGAGGTCACTGTCATAGCATGTCATGGAACATGGTCATATCATGGTACACTTCACACCATGCCGTGGTACACATGACATTGGGCCATGGTACATGCCATGTTGTGTCATGGTACACAGGTAGTGGGTGGAGGAGACCTGAAGGATCTATGAGTGAGCCATTGCAATGCTGACACCCCACAGTGGTATCACTGGAACAAGTGAATCAGGCCCGGGCGGACCCTGGGAAGACTGGAGCCGAAGGGGCTTTTCTGATCACCTGGTCTTCATGTAGTGAAATGTTAGATGACTCCTATAGAACACTCAAGGTCACAAAGCTTGTGGCATGGAAGTACCAGGCTGAAAATCCACGTGCTCTGACTCTCCCCAGGACAATTCCCACATCCCTGATCAGCCTGAACACAAGAGAACCGGGGCCATTGCTGTAAACTTGTCCTGGATTGAGGTCATAGGGCCTCCCAGCCCTGTCCCACAGGGATGTTGCTGGTAAAGGGGCCAGCCTGAGCCCAGAAGGAGACGTCAGGCCAGCTGCAGTTGTCTTTCATAAACCTTATATGGTTTCTAACTCTAGTTTTGATTCCACAGATGTTGTTTGAAACCAGGGCTGCCCCCAGATATGAGTAACTAGGGCATAGCTAAGGCTGTAGGGCTCAGAGAAGTCAGTGTCCCTGGTGGGGTGTGGGTGTTGTATTAAAAAAGGAAGCAATTCATTATTATTTTTCCTTTTCTTCCTAATTCTCCCACCTTATTGGAGAGGAATAAGATGTGGACGTGGCTACTATGAAGTGCGTAGGAAGCAAGGACTCATTAACTCTATTTCTGGAATTGCACACAAAGAAATTACTATAAATGAACTCAAGGATGTTTACTGTGGTTTTGTTTATAAATTTACAAAACTAGAACTAGTCTACATGGGGGTGCATATAGAAGACTGCATAAATAAATTAAACAAGCAAACCAGGGTTGAAACTCCATTACTGATTTGAAGATTCTTAATGTTACATTAGAGATACACACATACCTAATCAGAATGACAGGAGATAGAGCAAGCATTAATTTTCTCATAATTCAGAGAACTCTGTTCATGTTTTTCCCTCTCTGTTTTCCAAAGTATCTACCATATGCATGATTTCCTTCTGTAATTAGCAAAACAATTAAATGCAAATGAAGATGAAGGCAATAAGACCAGCCACAATAAAATTTAAAAAAAAATCCAAGAGGAAAAACAGGACGGTGAGGCCGGGATAAAGTGAAAGAACATATATGGAAGCACTCTGAAAATGGACTGCATTATTTAATCCATGCAAGGAACTCCTTATTGAAAAGAGATTCGGGTTCAGTGCACGCTCCTGCAGAGGTCTGTATGATGTCACCTTGTGTCACCTTATTGTGCTCACTGAACATCAATGAAAGCATTCCCAGTCCACAGGAAAATGAGCTGAAATTTATTTATTTATTTATTTATTTATTTATTTATTTATTTGAGATAAGGTCTGGCTCTGTTGCCCAAGCTAGAGCGCAGTGGCACGAACACGGCTCACTACAGCCTCAACCTCCTGGACTCAAGCCATCCTCCTACCTCAGCCTCTTGAGTAGCTAAGACCATGTTCAACTGTTTTTTAAACTTTATAAATATGGGATCTTGGCCAGGCACGGTGGCTCACGCCTGCAATCCCAGCACTTTGGGAGGTCGAGGCAAGTGGATCACCTGAGGTTGGGACTTTGAGACCAGCCTGAACAACATGGTGAAACCCCATCTCTACTAAAAATGCAAAAGTTAGCTGGGCATGGTGGCCCATGCCTGTAATCCCAGTTACTTGGGAGGCTGAGGCTGGTGAATAGCTTGAACCCGGGAGACGGAGGTTGCAGTGAGCCAAGATCGCGCCATTGCACTCCAGCCTGGGCAACAAGAGTGAAACTCTGTCTCAGAAAAAGAAAAAAAAAGAAGGTATGGGATCTTGCTATGTTGCCCAGGCTGGTCTCAAACTCCTGGCCTCAAGTGATTCTCCTATCTCAGCCTCCCAAAGTGCTGGGATTACAGACATGAGCCACTGTGCTCGGCTATGAGCTGGAATTTAAATGGACAGTACAGGGGAGTGTGATATTATGACTGGCTGTTGTCTGAATATATACTGTTTTGAGCTATTGATACACTTCCAAAATCAAGAAGTGCCATGGAAATGAGTTTAATGAAATCTACTATAAGCCACCAAGGACCACAGCTGGACTGAAATTCCAAAGTGAAGGATATATTTTCATACCCCAGTAAAGGAGCATTTTGTATGCTAGCAACAGCCATAAATGGTATTCTCATCTTCTTTGGTGGATTTTCTTTATGTGTGCAGATCTTTAACTGGAGGCAGAACTGCCTGACCTGAAGCAGTCCCCCGTGGAAAGCCCACTTAGGCCCTTTCATTTCCCTTTGATCACATCTCACAGGTCGGTTGGACTTTCCCGATTCCTCATTTTAGTCTCATTCTCCTCCTGTGTGCACTGTGAGATACTCTGTGAATTTTGGTTAGTGGTAATATTTTGGACAAGCCTGCAAATAAAATGTTGCGTTACATCACTGCATAAGGTAATTTAAAACAGATCACATAGGTAGAGATGAAAATGCAAAAGTACATTCAATAAGAAATATTACAAGTCACAACTATTTTTTATCAGATGTGTTAAAAGAAAACGGTGCCAGCCTTTCTATACTTCAGAATTCTTTTTCAAAGCAAAGGCTTATTGCAATCACCTAAAAGACATATTGGTGTCTTTAAAATAAATGTTCAAAAGAGTAGTGTTAACATTTGTAATGAAATTATCTCCAATCATTTTAGTTTCTGGTTCATTCCAAGTCTGTGGCTAACGACTCTTGAGGAGAAAAATGCAGGTGCCTCAGAGGAAGAGAGGGTGGAGAACTGATTGTCAGAAAAAAAGATAAAGATCAGTTCTAAGTACACATTGAAATATACATAAAATGGAATATTATTCAGCCTTAGAAAGGAAGGACATTCTGACACTTGCTACAATGTAGAGGAACCTTGAAGACGTGATGCTAAGTGAAATAAGCCAGTCACCAAAGGACAAATACTGTACAATCCTACTTATATGAGGCTTCTAGAATGGTCACATACAGAGACAGGAAGTAGAATGGTGGTGATCAGGGTCTGGGCAGAGGGAAAACTGGGGAGTTATTGAAGAGGTAGAGTTTCAGTTTGGAATGATGAAAAAGTTCTGGAGAGGGGTGGTGGTGATGGCTGCATGCTCTGTGAGCGAATGCACCTAAACGCCACCACTTAAACATGGTTAAAATGGTAAATGTCATGGTATGTATATTTCAGTTCAACATACAATAAAATGAACACTGAGGGCAAATCACAGCTGATGTAAAATGCAGGCACATGCTGAGCACCTGGGGAACAGCTCTTGTGAGGGGCACATGGCTGGCCCACCACTCGCAGGAGGCCAGGAGACGCCAAGGCCAATTCTGACCTGTTCAAAGCCCCAACCCACAAAGGGCTCTTAAACAATGATGTGATGAATAGATATAAAACGAACTGTTCCCAGGAACGGTGGCTCACGCCTGTAATCCCAGCACTTTGGGAGGCTGAGGCAGGAGGACTGCTTGAGACCAGGAGTTAGAGACCAACCTGGGCAACACAGCGAGACCCCATCTCTACAAAACATTTTTTAAATTAGCTGGCTATGATGGTGCACACCTGTAGCCCCAGCTACTCAGAAGGCTGAGGAGAGAGGATTACTTGAGCTCAGAAATTTGAGGCTGCGGTGAGCTTTGATCATGCTACTGCACTCCAGCCTGCGTGACAGAGTGAGACCCTGTCTCTACTACTACTACTACTAATAATAATAAGTATTAAACCTAGGTGTTCACTGTATGAAGTCTGTGGCTGCATCCCGGGACATGATGAGGTGCAACATGCCACACCTTCAGAGCTGTGGGGGCCCATGCCTCTCCTCTCGTGAGAAGAAGACCTCATGCAGAGGGGAAGGGGCTGACTCGGGTACAGTCGTCCAGGGAGGGCGGAGAAGGCTCTGCTAAATGCAGTTATTCCATGCTCACTACTTGATGGTTTTCACATGAACAGAAAGCAGGGAAACACTGAATCATCACAGAGGGGAATTTCTTATGAGTCTAAAAGTCCAGATGGCAGACAAGTGTATATAAAAAATGCCTGTTGCTACCCGATAGATCATAGCTGTTCTAGAGCTAGACTTGAATGATTTGAAGGAAAGAGTTTTGAATCAAGTAATTTCTGGCCCTCCTTGTTCTCAAAAGGGCATCTTAATAAAATAACAACAATGACAAACTCAGCAACAATAATCAGTATGAAAATGCAAGATAAGCTCACCCACCCACCATCCCCAATGTCACTCTTGTTTTTCATGGTTTTTTTTCCCCCCTTTTTTGAGGCAGGGTCTGGCTCTGTTGCCCAAGCTGCAGTGCAGTGGTGCAATCACAGCTTACTGCAGCCTTGACCTCCCAGGCTCAAGTCATTTTCCCACCTTGGCCACCTGAGTAGCTGGGACTATAGGCGCACACCACCATGCCCAGCTAATTTTTGTATTTGTTGTAGAGACAGGGTTTCACCTTATTGCCCAGGCTGGTCTTAAACTGATGAGCTCAAGTGATCCTCCCACTTCAGCCTCCTAGAGTGCTGGGATTACAGGCGTGAGCCACCGTGCCCGGCCTCCATGGGTAGTATTAACTTGCACCTGAGACCTACCAGGCTCTCACAACCAGTTCCCAGTCCCTTGCTGATTAATGCAGGGTAGGGGAGGGCATGTTCGTGAGATTTCACACGTTCATGATTGACTTTCTTCATGGTCATATTATTGCACTGGGAAAGCAGATCCCGTGCTTCACAGTGCAGGTGCCATGGGGGGGAGGTCATGACACAGAACAAATCAAAGGCATATTCCACAGTCCATTGAAATGACTCAAGACACGTTTATGCACATGCACGGGTGTAACATCTGATTAAGCAAAAGATACCAAACTTGAGTGACCCTCAGACCATGTGCGGTGCTTGTTTAAAATGAAAGACCCCTCACCCCAGATGATTAGGATACGCCACAGAGTTAGAAAACCGTGAATACAAGCCACTGATGATATAAAGCCCAGGAAGAAGCAGGGAAAGAGCATAATCAGATGGGGTGAGTGTGATGAAGAAAGGCTTCCTGGAGGAGGAGGCTGGAGAGCTTATTTGTGGAGGAGATGATGGCAATAGGTGAATGGGGAGGACAAGGGCCCTCACCTCTGTGCCAGGAAGAAAAGTGGACACCACGGGAGCTGGAACTGGAGAGGCCTAACGGGAACTGAAATGGTCCCATCCCTCTGTATGGTAAATGCACCTGACAACAATCACTTAGGCACACCCTGAGAATGGCCCTGTATGACAGAGGCACCCGCATGGGGTTCAGGGTTCCAAGCTAAGGAATCCAGGAGAGGCCACCTGGAGATTCATTCCTTATCTATGAGGAACATCTGAGCAGTTTTTTTGCCCTGCCCCCGCAACTGCATGCACAGGGGATCAGGGCTGTTTGTTTTGGGGTATGTGAAGGCTGTGAGGTGGCGATTGTCGGGGGAGGTGCCAAGTGGACATGCTATTGCCGTATCAACTGCACGCCTTTTGAAAGCCATTGTGGTTCTCCTGCTCAGCCCGCTGCCACTGGACTCTCTGCCCTGTATACAAACTCCCAACAGAACCCCATGCCTCATTCACTGGTTCTGGATCTCTTCTTCGGCCTCTTAAAACTTGCGCCTTCCCGTGGAGTTGACAGGGTTCGGCATGACACCCATCCACATTCAGACGGAACGTGCCATGGGCCCAGCCAGGGCATTCTGAGGTGGGGAGGGAGGCCTTGGTCAGCCCGTGAAGAAACATCAGAGCCATCCCTGAAGCCCAAGTGGAAAAAGAAAATTCAGACACTTGTCACACCCAGACATCAAGCTGGGATACATCAGGCTGCTTGGTCTTCAGGTAGTGAGAAAACAAATTAAAAAAAAAAAAGAAATAAGGTCTTGCTCTGTTACCCAGGCTGGAATTCAACGGCATGATCATAGCTCACTGCAGCCTTGACCTCATGGGCTCAAGTGATCCTCCCACGTCAGCCTCCCAAGTAGCTGGGACTATGGGCATGCACCATCAATGCCCAGCTAAGTTTTTTATTCTTATTTTTTGCCTGTTGTTACTGGGGTGCAGTGGCACTATCCCGGCTCACTCCAGCCTCAACCTCCTCAACTCAAGTGATCCTCCCACCTCAGCCTCCCGAGTATCTCGGACCATAGGTGTGCATTACCATGCCCAGCTAATTTTTGTATTTTCTGTATGGGCTTTTGCTATGTGGTCCAGGCTGTTCTCAGCCTCCTGGGCTCAAGTGATCTGCCCACCTCGGCCTCCTAAAGTACTGGGATTACAGGTGTGAGCAGCTAAAATTATTTCTTTAACAGAAGGAGAAAAGTGAATTTGTGCTTTCCCTGAACAAGTAGCAGATGTAAGCAATGAAATGAAGACGACAAGGACATGGTTCCATTCTCAAAACAGACACCAGACAGAGCAGAGCCAGCAGCACCTCAGATGTCTCCCAACTGTGCTAAAAATCCACACACACTCACACACACACACACACACACACACAGACACACACACACACACATGCTCTGAGTCTGACTCCAGCAGTAAGAGCTGTCCCTGTTCTCATGCAGCAGCTTATGAGCCCTGCTGCCCCAAGGTCTCTGGAGGGAGAGGAGAACTGAAGCCGGGTCCCAAGCAGTCAGGAGTCAGCGTGAGCCGTGGTTCGCGTCTGTCTTCCCTGCAGGCTGTCCGACGCCTCAGCTTGATGAATGAGAAGCCGCTTAGACAAGGGATGTGAGCCTGAGCGCTCTGAGCGTGGTCACTGCCGCATCCTGAACACAGGTTCCTCCAGGTGTTCGTTTGCCTCACCTGCAGCTTTGGTCCATGAGCCATAACCCATGGAACCTGAGGCATCTGAACGAGCATTTCAGTGCAGGAATGTGCCATCTTCACTAACTTTCAGCTACTGCAGCAAGTTTGGAAGAAACTCAGAAGAGAAAAGATGGATTCAGCCTTACAGGTTCTGTCAGGGGAACAGTCCCCGTGGATGCTCGGCTGTGGCTATTAACCCCACACACTCATTAAACAGCTTTACTGAAGAGAACACAAAGGAGAGGGGAGGCTGGTTAACGCAATTTGAGGAGAGAAATGTACGATGGAGAGGTAATGGAGTGCATTCAGTCTACTCTACATTTTTATTTTAGTTTTTAATTGACAAATAGTAAATGTACATATTTATGGGGTACACAATGATGTTTGAATACATTTAATATATAATGATCACAAGTGATTGCCCACTAAGCCCTAGATACATAAGCTGTACCATTCTGTCCTTGGGGAAGTCACCTTCCCAATGCAAGTGACTTATCCACTTAGCTCACTTGTGGCAGCCCTGGAACACAGGTCCTCTGGCTCCTAAAACTCTGCTGTTTCCATTGTACCACCTTATTATCTAGTGATATTTCCTTCCTACTACACACATGACTCCACCATTAGAAAGACTTTAGTATAAAACATAAACAAGATTTAGAGTCTGCAAAACATCTTGGATTAAAACGAAAACATTCCACATTTCCTGATAAGGAATACTATGCAGCCGTAAAAAAGAATGAGATCATGTCCTTTGTAGGAACATGGATGGAGCTGGAGGCTAGTATCTTTAGCAAACTAATGCAGGAACAGAAAACCAAATACTGCATGTTTTCACTTATAAGTGGGAGTTAAATGACGAGAACACATGGACACATAGAGAGAAACAACACACACTGGGGCCTTTCAGAGGATAGAGGGTGGGAGGAGGGAAAGCATCATGAAAAAATAACAAATGGGTACTGGGCTTAATGCCTGGGTGATGAAATAATCTGTACAACAAACCCCCATAACAGGAGTTTACCGATATGATAAACATGAACTTAAAAAAAGGAAATTCCTGATAAAGTCCATACTCTATAGAATCAGCCCTGATACAGGACTGAACAGCACAAGCTATGCAGTGAAGAAAGCCCCATACCATTCTGTCCTTCAGGCAGTCACTTCCTCCTATAAACCTCCTGTTTTCCAACCAACCCATAAAGTAAGCCTGCCAAGGAGAGGGCATATTCCTGTCATCACGGAGCACGATCATCAATAGAACAGTACTAGGCCACGTCTCCAAGGCTCAGGTTCTCCGGCTTCGTACAGGACACAAGCTCACTGCCACCGCCTCTGCCAGCCAGTCCCCAGCCGCCATTCTCCACAGTCTGCCTAATAAGGCAATCTGCAGGTTGACTGGTGGCTTACAGGTCACCACTGCAAAATGCACACTCTGGGCTTGAAGCAAAGGGAGAGGCTACCTTTTGGCAGACAAAGGGTTACCCTGTGCCAAAAACTCTTCCAAGGCTGCACTGGGGTTCCATTTACATAATAATAGAAACTTGTCACTGCAGCTGGCCAGACTCCAGCCACAGGGTCCAGCTTACAGAGCTGAAGAAAGCTGAACTTCAGCAGCGGCCTGGAGCTTGCTCGGCCTCTACACGGAAACTTCTCCTCTTTGCCTTCTCCCAACCTCATCAGAGGACCCAGAAAGTCCATCTTGCAGGAACTTATGCGGCATATATTCAATTCCCTGAGACTCCCTGACTTCAAAATAGCAACCTGCAAAGAGACTGCATATCCCAGATGCTTAAAAAGGAGCCATAGGTCAGGGAACAGTTCTCAGCATTCCAGAAAATAATTACACGCCAGCGAAAAGTGGACGTCTGTATTTCCGACTATGGAGGTGGAGTTGGTCAAGTCATCCCTGATAACAAACGTTCATTATTTTTAATTCTATGAGGGTCTGGGCTCAGAGACTCTCCCAGCCCTGGCCCCTGTGCTGTACTATGCATATAAAGAAAAGAACAGATCTCTGGTGATTCATTGCAGCACATTCATCAATGCACAGATTTCCTTCAGCTTTTAGCCACGGGGCCCCTTTGTCATTCAGAAGGCATCCCACCCACTGGCTCACCAGAATTTAATATGTCCCAACGGAGTTTTGAATACTACCAGCATTTCAACAGCGGACTGGAGCTGCTGAACCACAGCAATATTAGCAAGGGGGTCAGGGAGCATGTAATAGCAATACCGTGGAGGGTAATAGTCACCAAACCACTAGTTCAGAGTCCTGCACCTAGTCAAATCTAGCACAGCTGAAACGTGTGCCGGTGGCAAACAGAGAAGCATCTGACGCTTCATGCCTTCACTCTGCCCTTTGCGCCGGTGTCCAGTGTGGACTCTCTTCACGTTAAGACAATTCCTGTGCAGCTTCTCGGACACCTGCAGTGAACATACAGCACCCATCCATTCTCTGCTTCTCTGGGGAATGGAGTCTGGGATGTCTGAAACAAGACTTATGAAAAATGGTTGCCTATTAAGGGCTGTTATGTTAGGGATGTAAATAGCAGATCGATTTTTAGTTTTCACTAATCCAGCATTTACCAATTCAAATTACATTCTAGGGGGCTGGGCACAGTGGCTCACACCTGTAATCCCAGCACTTTGGGAGGCTGAGGCAGGCAGGCAGGAGTTGGAGACCAGCCTGGCCAACATGGTGAAACTCTGTTTCTACTAAAAATACAAAAAATAGCTGGGGGTGCCACATGCCTGTACTCTCAGCTACTTGGGAGGCTGAGGCAGAAGAATCGCTTGAACTCAGGAGATGGAGGTTTCAGTGAGCCGGATCGTACCACTGCACTCCAGCCAGGGCGACAGAGCAAGACTCTGTCTCCAAACAAAACAAAACCCCCAAAACCCAAAATAGTCCCTAAGGAATTCTCTATAATAGAGTGGGAAAGGAAAATAAAACCTTGGGACCCCCAAACTCACTATGCCAAAGGGAAAGTGAAGCTTAGAAAAACTGCCTTTCTTTTGTTCCCAAAGAGATAGTTGGGACCTCACAGGCTTACTTTACCTTATGTAAAACGTAGATTTACCATGCAAGAGACAAATGTGCAATTGACTTCTCCCTCGTTTGTTTTCACAAGTAAAACGTAGATTCACTAAGTGCTCATCGGAGTCTCACAAGAATGTGACCACTTGCCTCATTCTCTGCTGATACGGCTTCACTCTGTGTCCCCACCTGAATCTCATCTGGAATTGTAATCTCCACATGTCAAGGGAGGGACCTGGTAGGAGGTGGTTGGGTCATGGGGGCGGTTGACCCCATGCTGTTCTCATGATAGGGAGTGAGTTGTCACGAGATCTGATGGTCCCACTGGGACTTAGGTCTCTTTCCCGGGAGCATCCTCAACCTTGGCAAAACAAACCTTTATGTTGATTGAGATGCCTCAGTCACTTTTCAGCTCACAAAAGGTTATCAGAAATTTCTGTCTGGATATTCATGGCAAAGGGAAAAAAGAAAAAACAAGGATGTGAGACACTTGACACCAAAAGCCTGTCCTCCAGCTCTGTGGAAAGCAGCATTGGGAAACGGAGTTTTATTTCTTTATTTTGAGACAGAGTCTTGCTCTGTCACCCAGGCTGGAGTGCAGTGGCATGATCTTGGCTTACTGCAACCACCTCCTCCTGGATTCAGGTGATTCTCCTGCCTCGGCCTCCCTAGTAGCTAAGATTACAGGTGCCAGTCAACATGCCCAGCTAATTTTTGCATTTTTGGTAGAGACGGGGTTTCACCATGTTGGCCAGGATGGTCTCGAACTCTTGACCTCAGGTGATCCACCTACCTTGGCCTCCCAAAGTTCTGGGATTATAGGTGTAAGCCACAGCGCCTGGCCTGGAAACAATTTTAAAAAGTAACAACAACACCATGCTGCCCTATCACATTGTCGCCTGCACAGCCTCGACACTGAAGCACTCAGCTCACACTCACCTTTGTCTCCTCTAACTTAGGCAAGGGAGGAGAGGATCCACAGCTGGCCAACAGTGTGGCCGGAATCTGGAGGGGAGGAAAGCGGCCCATTCTAACCCCCAGAAACTGGGGGGACTTCACCAGTCCCCTTTCATGTCCCCTGCAGCGTGCAGCCACAGAACAGGCTGGTATTTGTTTATTTTAATGACAAGCAGCTAATTTCCTACTGTTTAAGACCAAGTTAGATGGCACTGATGCACCACCGTATTCCCCCTTTCCTCTTCAGCTGCCGGCTTTGGGGGCTCTTTGAGTCCTAATTGGAACTTCCACCCAGAGACCAGGCAAGAAAAGAAAAGGAGGTGAGACAATTTAGCTGCTGGCTACTGACTCTTGCAGCAAGTTCTGTCAATCAGGACTCCTGGAACAGGGGGATCTACCTGGATCTACCTGGATATTCTTATATGGCCAAACCTCAGGACCTCAGGAACTACAAACTGAAGATAGGAATAAAAGAATACATTAATTTCCCACATAATTGGCAATGTCTACTGGGCTAATATTAAGGTTGTTCTCATTAAATATAATGTTGTAAAGGAAAATTCCTCCCTTCCAGCCCCTAGGATGCCCTCCTTAATAATATATCACCAGACCTCCCATCCCATAGGCACTCTCATGTTAAGTAAGGCTGCCCAACAGGTTCCCAGCACAAAAGAGCTACTCATATGCTTGATTGTACTGAGCCAGCCCCTGACACTCAGCCATGCTGGAATATATTTAGTCACTGTCTATGCATCAGAACTAGAACCTTTGCATTTCCCCCTTGATGTTAGAACGGCAGTGTCAACTACACGGACAAAATGATAGACTTTTATCAGATCTTTTCCTGTGCTAATAGTCTTTGGCTATTAGATCACATATGGCATCTGGTTGGGCATCAAAAAGTGATCGTAAAATGAGGAGAGACTCAAACATTTGCAACCCATTTATATAATACTTTATTTTTAAGCACATTGTCAGGCTGTATTTATGGATGTTATTTTTAACCTGGATACGTGCTTACCTTGTGTTAAGCTTAAGATATGCTGATACAGTTTTAAACCTCATCCTGCAATGCTGATTTGACTTAGGCACAGTTATTCACATCTAAGAGTATCAGCTGAAGTACTAACCACTCTGAAAAATAACGCCTTAAAAACTTGATTCCTGGATGCACTCTGTCGCCCCCTGGTGTCAGAAAAGAATTGATGCACTTCCCAAAGCCAATTTTACAAAACACTCTTGCAAATGGAAAACCTGAAGCTAGGGCATTTTTTTTTCTGCATAGGTTTTTGGGGAACAAGTGGTATTTGGTTACATTAGTAAGTTCTTCAGCGGTGATTTGTGAGATTTCGGTGCACCCATCACCCGAACAACATACACTGAACCTGATTTGTAGTCTTTTATCCCTCACCCCCTTCTCACCCTTTCCCCCGAACTCCCAAAGTCCATTGTGTCATTCTTATGCCTTTGCACCCTCATAGCTTAGCTTCCCCTTTAAGTGAGAACATACGATGTTTGGTTTGCCATTCCTGAGTTACTTCACTTACAATAATAGTCTCCAATCCCATTAATGCGAATGCCATTAATTCATTCCTTTTTATGGCTGAGTAGTATTCCATCATATATATACACCATAGTTACTTTATCCATTCGTTGATTGGTGGACATTCGGGTTGCTTCCACATTTTTTCAATTGCAAATTGTGAAGCAAGGAATTTCTGTTTAAAGTGGCTTTAATATCTCCAAGATATGCAACAAGTTAAATGTTAGCAAATTATTTCATTTGTTCACTCAACATATATTTATAAACATCTAACATGCCAAGCCTGGTTCTGGGGCTGTGACTACAGTGAGACAAACTCCCTGCTCACGTAGACTTAGGTTCTAGCAATAAACAAATAAAATGTTTCACATGCCCATTGGCCTTTTTTTTTTTTTTTTTTTTGGAGATGGAGTCTTGCTCTGTCACCTAGGCTGGAGTGCAGTGACGTGATCTCAGCTCACTGCAACCTGTGCCTCCCAGGTTCAAGCAATTCTCCTACCTCAGCTTTCCAACTAGCTGGGATTAAAGGCGCATGCTACCACACCCAGCTAATTTTTCGTATTTTTAGTAGAGACGAGGTTTCACCATGTTGGCCAGGCTGGTCTCAAACTCCTGATCCACCTGACTTGGACTTTCAAAGTGCTGGTATTACAGCCATGAGCCACTGTGCCCGGCCTGGCCTTTTCTTTTAATGTATGTGAAGGGAAATGTATTTACGTGCATGAAATGTCAAATACTCTGGGAATGCCCATGATTTTGCATTGCTGCTTTCTCTCTTCAGTTCTTTATCTGTCATTCTCACCTTGACCTCCCCAGGCAGATGGAGAACTTTCCACCCCGTGCCCTCAAGAAGAACCCGTTGAATAAAATGACTATGGGCCATGGAATCGAAACCCAGGGAATCCAAACTAAGAGGCTTTATTGTCAGCTAAATAAAAGGGCTTTTGCAGTTTCAATTGCCCATATTATAAGCTAAAACATTGACAGTTATAAAAGTGAGGGAGTCTTATAAAAACTAATAGGTCTCTATAAAACTGATGACTTAGACAATTTTTGTATATAAACACTGCAACTGTGTGAACATGTGCCTGTAGTCCCAGCCACTTGGGAGGCTAAGGTAGGGGGATCCCTTAGGCCCAGGAGTTTGAGTCCAGCCTGGGCAGCATAGTGATTCCCTATCTCTAACAAAAAATAAAATAAAAATAAATTCTCCCTTGACTGCGTACCAAAGCTCCTGTGCATATCAACGGCGGCAAGGAGAAGCAGTACCTGGAGAGGGTGGGGGTTATTTTGGAACCTCAGCTTAGCCAGGGGCAATGGAGCTGGGGGTGGAAGTGGCAATGCTATGAGACTTCTGTCTCTACTAGCTCCTGAACTGCAGCCACGGATGCCTGTTACACCTGGACCCAAGCAGTCCTACATACGCTGTGAGTCACAGTGCTCGTGAGTCACCTGTTCAGAGAATGTGAGTTCTGCCAGCAGCATTTCTCTTCTCTTCACTACGGATAGTGAAGGAACATCAACAGGATGGAGAAAAGTCAGTGGTCTGAATCTGGTGTTTGTGCTCACCTGTTGTCTGTCCCTGTGGCTGCCTGCTGTAGGCATGTTACTGACAGCAACATGTGACAGCTTCTCCATCATGCCTCCAGGGAGTTTCTTCATTTCAATTCCTTCCTACATACTGGGCTTGCTTGCAGGTGATCCCAAACCTTAGGTCTTAAGAATATTGCTATAGATATTCCTTTTATGAGCCAGCTGATCATATCTTTGGAATATGGTAAAAATAATTAATACCAGAAGACGGACCCACAGGGAAAAGGGCAGTCAGGTATGTCTGAAACCTAAGAAAGAATTTGGCTGTGTTTTCCAGGGATGTAAGGATAATAGTATATAGAACAGAACACCTAGGGCAAATCATTGGTTAGGAATGCCATCTCCTTGGTTCTTTCTTTAGTGTCTTGCTATCTGTCCTGAATCTTGGAAACATGCTCTAAAAGAGTTCTGAAAAATTTTGCCTTCGAGGCTCACCTTCACATAAAATTCACTATGGCTGAAATGAAATTTATATACCTTCTTGTTTCTGTCTTGGGTTTTCTCTAGAATTGGTGGTGCTGGGGCTTGAAACATCAGAGAAAGGTTTGATGTTTTTCTTTCCCTTTTTTTTTTCCCTCTCCTTCACTAAGCGTGGGACAATTATTCCTTGTGTCTTTTACATACATCTGTTTATTGCCAGCCTCCATGTGAGGATGTCTTGGCAGTTGTGTATGTTGGCCTGAACCTCAGGAGAGAAATCTCAGCCAGAGATAAATTTGGGGATGAAGAAACCAAGAAGATAACAGGGTAGGTAGAGGGACAGGGTAGGTAGAACAAGAAGATAAAACCAGGCTAAAACCTAAAGCCAAAAATGTTTTTAAAATGAGCAAGGGGATCACAGAAAAAAAAAACAACACAGAAATGGGCAAGAGGAACTGGGCACAGTGGTACATGCCTGTAATTCCAGTAATTCAAGGCTGAGGCAGGGGGATTGCTTGAGCCCGGGAGTTTGAGACCACCAGCATCGTAAAATCACGTCTCTAAAAAAAAATTTTTTTAAATTAGGTGTGGTGGTGTGTGACTGCAGTCTCAGTTACTTGGGAGGCTGAGGCAGGAGGATCACTTGAGTGCAGGAGTTAGGGACCAGACTTACCGAATGGACTTGACTTAGAGATGCATTACCTGTGGGTACCCCTGAAACTTACGGCATGTGCTACAGTCCCCAGAGTTCCCTAGAGTAGTCTTAGACTCAGCCCTATCTGTCACCCTAATGTTATAATGACTCCCGCACTGGTCTATAACAGTGCCAGAAATCTGACTAATAGAAGTTCATTGATTTGGGTTAAGGCAGTGACTTTTTGTTTTCAAACAAATTTGAAATCAATTATTATTCAGAGCCCAAATATTCAAGCTCCCCCCACTGCTCCTACACCCACAAAACATAGAGCTGGAGAGCAAGTCAGATTGCCCTGGGGATAGGAGTGGGTCTGTCCATTCCCCAAGGTGGCTCAGACCTCCTGGTGCAGGGTTTGGGGAACAGGGGGTCAGTCCTAAGGTGACGTCATGGGGCCTTTAACCTCTGAAGAACTAAAGCTTTCAGTCTGAAACTGTATTTGAAGATGTCTCAATTCATACTGCCACTCTCTTGGGAAAAGTTACATATTGAGTCAACCTCAGTGATTAATTTCCAATCGGAAATTCATTTGTCAAGTTGGCCAGCTGAGCCCACAGGAAAGCGGCCATCCATGGTGTCAAGGTTAATAGAAGATGGAGAGGACTAGCTATTTCAGATTTTCTCACACTTTAGGGGACATTAGGATCACCTGGGGAGTATGCCAAATCTCAGATTCCTAGAGGCCACCACACACCCCTAATTCTGATTCTGCAGACCTAGACTAAGATAAAGGAAATTTTATTTTAACACGTTTTTCAGGTGAGGTTCCCAGGCTGGAGGTGAGAACTACACTTTGAAAACACTGGTAAAACATTGTAGACCCAGTTACAGGAAACATCCAGAACAGGTAAATCCACAGGGACAGAACACAGATCAGTGGGTACCAGTGCTGGGAAAAGGGGAAATGGGAAGTGAATTAATGGGAACAGAGTTTCCCTTTGGGGAGATGAAAAAGTTATGGAACCAGAGAGAACGGATGGATGCATGCTGTGAATGTACTTAATGACTCTCATAGTATACTTTAAAATGGTTAAAACAGTACATTTTATGTAATGTCTATTTTACCACAATTTTTAAAATAAACAAATGAAAACACTGCACACATTTAAAACCTCTGCTGCCATCATCACCGCTGAGCTGACCAAGTCTATGTTTGATTTGCTTCGTGTTTCTGCGTGGTCTCAGCTTTGTGGCTGGTGACTCCATGCAGGTAAATGTGTAAGTCAGCTTAGGAGCTTGAGTCTTTACCCCTGTGTTGTTTGGCTCTTGTGTCTCCATCTTACTTTCTGTGGCCCCCAGATAAGAGGATGGAGAATAATGTATCTATTTGCTCCTTTTAGTTTACTGCAATACGTGGTCGTTTAGATGGCACAGGATATCACCAGTGCGGTCCCATTTTATATAAAAATAAGTAGGATGAGACTGTATCTATAGAGTGAAATTAATACAGTTAATTTGATTAAAATGAGACCTTTAAATAATAGAACCTTCTCAACAATTGATCATGAGAAGAGGAGCGACTTTGAAAACCTTTTGTGGCACATGTGTGCTGGGTTTCTCACTGGCAATGAAGTTGCAATCATTGGCCACTGTAGAGATTAGTTATTTTTATTTTTCAATAATCAAGCAATTCAAATCCGCTCACCTTCTCTGTGATAAGTGGCTATCAACAGTATGCTAGCTCACAGATTTTTAAACTTATTTTGGAATCATTTTAGATTGACAGAAAAGTTGTGCAGAGTCCAGAGTCCCACATACCCTTTTCCCAGCTTCCCTAACATGAACATCTTACACGTCCACAGCACGTCTGCCAAAATTGAGAAATTAACATTGGTTTAATGCATTAACTGCAGGCTTTATGCAGCTTTCACTCATTTTTCTAATATTGTCCTTTTTCTATCCCAGGATCCAATCCAGGACACTGTATTGTTTTTAGTTCTCATACTTCCTTAGTCTCTTCCAGTCTAGCGTTTTCTCAGCCTTGCTTTTCTTGACTTTGACATACTTGAGGAACAGCGGTCAGGTATTTTGTGGATGTCCATCCTTTGGGGTTTTATTAATGTTTTCTCGTGATTCGAGTGGGGTTATGGATTTTGGGGAAAGAAAACCACAGAGGTGAAGTGCCCTTCTCGTCACGTCCTATCGGGGACCTACCATGACTCATCCCTGGTGAGGTTAACCTGGATCACTTGGCTAAGACAGAGTCCGCTGGGTTTCTTCACCAGAAAGTCCCCATTTTCCCCTTTCTGTATTCTATCCATGGGAAGCAAGTCAGTCAGTCCAGCCCCTACTCAAAGGGAGGAGAATGAAGCTCCATTTCCTGGAGGGGGATTATCTACATAGATTACTTAGAATTCTTCTGTGAGACAGACTTGTTTCTTGTCCTCAGATAGTTATTTATTCGATCATTTATTCATATCAGTATGTCCTCATATATATTATTTTATTCTGTGTGTTAGAATCCAGTGCGATTGTTATTTATTTTGTTTTGTGATTGTCCCAGTTTTGGTGATTGGGAATTTTCTCAGTTTGGTTCCTGTGTTTCTTTGGTATGTGCCTCCCTTAACCGCAGCATTTCCTTATTTTCTGGGACTAACAAGATACTGCAGACTCATTTTGCATTTTCCCTGACCCAGTCCTGAAATCAGCCTATTTTCTTTTTCTTTTGAGACAGAGTCTCACTCTGTTGCCCAGGCTGGTATGCGGCGGCACGATCTTGGCTCACTGCAGCCTCCGCCTCCTGGGTTCAAGCCATTCTCCTGCCTCAGCATCCTGAGTAGCTGGGACTACAGGTGCGTGCCACCACACCACCTAATTTTTTGTATTTTTAGTAGAGACGGGGTTTCACCATGTTGGCCAGGATGGTCTCGATCTCCTGACCTTCCGATCCACCCACCTCGGTCACCCAAAGTGCTGGGATTAGAGGCGTGAGCCACCGTGCCCAGCCAATCAGCCTATTTTCTAAGGAGTCCTGGTTTCCTTTACTGGTGAATGAAATGGTATTAGAAGCAAGTCTGTGTGTTGAGAATGCTCATAGCTACTGGAGTGCCACTGTTTCTAGGTAGATGGACAGATTTATATTCATGTCTCCGACTCTAATCCAGTATCACAGAGTTCAATTCTAGTCTTTTTCTTTTGCTTATTTTTAACTTCTCTTTCTGACAGTGTGAAATCTGGCTCCCATCATCTGCAATGTTTTTCTTCATTTGTTTACATGTGAAGTATTTTAAGAATGGTTGACACTGGCCGGGCACGGGGGTTCATGCCTGTAATCCCAGCACTTTGGGAGGCCAAGAGGTCAGGAGTTCAAGACCAGCCTGGGTAACATGACAAAACCCCGTCTCTACTAAAAATACAAAATTAGCTGGATGTGGCAGCGCGTGCCTGTAATCTTAGCTACTTGGGAGGCTGAGACAGGAGAATTGCTTGAACCTGGGAGGCAGAGCTGAGTGATCTGCCTCCACTGAACTCCAGCTTGGGTGACAGACGGAGACTCTGTCTCAAAAAAAAAAAAAAAAAAAGAATTGCTAACATTTACCCCTATGAGACAGAAATTCAGCAACTGGAGTCAGTGTTTATGTACAGATTGTTTTGTCTTTAGACTTTAAATATCCAGTCAAAACACTGTTCCCAAAGTTACCTAGATCAGTGGCTCTTTTCACACTCCTTCAGCAAATGTATGTCAGACATTTGTAATACAGTTAGGTCTTTTTGTCACAGACTCAGTTCTATCCTGGTATTCCTCAACATCTTGGACGATTTTTAAAAATAGCATACAATGAAGTTCCCGCTTTGTGGTGTATGGGCCTACGGGTCTTGACAAATTCATGAAGCCATGTATCCACTACCCCAGTACCACAGAGAACAGTTCCAATGACCTAAAATAGAACATTTGTTGTCCCTTTATCACCGATTTCTCCTCTAATCTTTGACAATCACTGAACTGTTTTCCATCCCCATAGTTTTGCCTTTTCTATAATGTCATATGCCTGGAATTATATAACATGTAGTCTTTTGGGTCTGGCTTCTTTTATTTAGCAAAACGCATTTAAGAGTCATCCACATTGCTGCGGGAATCAAATAGCCCATTCTTTTCATTGCTGAGTAGTATTCCATTGTATGGATAGATCACAGTTTTCAAATATATTTGCCTGTTGAAGGTCATCTTTGTTGCTTCCATTTTTTAGTGATTATGAATAAAGTTGCTATAAACATAGGTTAGCTTGGTTTTGTGTGAATGTAAGTTTCTGATTCACTTGATTAAATACCTAGCAGTGTGATTGTTGGTTTATATAAGTCTGTGTTTAACTTTATAAGAAACTGCCAAACTGTTTTCCAAAGTGACTGTACCACTTTGCATTCCCACCAGTGATAAATGGGAGTTCTTACGGTTCTCTGTCTTCGTCATCATTTGGTGTCATCTGATTGATTTTAGCAATTCTAATTAGTGGGAAGTGATACATAATTGTGGTTTTAATTTATACTTACCTAGTGACAATGATATTGATCATTTTTTCATATGCTTATTTGTCATTTGGACTTCTTATTTGATGAAGTGTCTGCTTAAATCAGTTGCCCATTTTTTAATTGGGTCATATGTTTGCTTATGGTTAGATTTTAAGAGTTCTTTATATATTCTGAATACAAAGCTTTCATCAGACATGTGATTTATAAATATTTCTTCCAGTCTGTAGCTAGTCTTTTCATTCTCTTAACAGTGTCTTTCAAAGAGCAAAAGTTTTTAATTTTGATCAAGTTCAACTAAACAGTTTTTTTTCCTTTCATGGATTGTGCTTTTGTTGTTATATCTAAAATTTTATTGCCAAACCCAAGTCCTGCAGATTTTCTATATTTACTTATAGAATTTCATAGTTTCACTTTTTACATTTATGTCTTTGATCCATTTGAATTAATTTTTATATGAAATATAAGGTATGTATTCTTCAGTATGCCTTCTTTTATTTTGTTGGTTTTGAACATGTGTTTTGGACATAGACAGTCTTATTTTAGTACCATTTGGTGAAAAGAACATCATTTTTCCATTGAATTTAATCAGCATCGTTATAAAAGTTTTGTTGACTAAATATTTGTAGATCTATTTCTGGGCTCTCTCTTCTATTCCACTGGTCTATGGGTCTATCTTCCCACCAATATCATTCTGTCTGGATTACTACAGCTTTATATTGTCTTAAAATCATGTAGAATGAGTCCTTCAATTTTGTTCTTTTTCTGAATAGTTTTGTTTGTTCTAGTCCATTTGCCCTTCCATTTAAGTTTCAAGATCATCTTATTGATATTTTCAAAACAATTTTCTGGGATTTTAATTGGAATTTCATTAAATCTATAGATTAGATCTTAACAACACTGAATTTTTGAATTCAGGAACATGGTATATCTTTTCTACTTAGGTCTTCTTTAACTTTTCATCTGTCTTATAGTTGTCAGCATATATATCCTGCACAGATTTTGTTAGGTTTACATTTAAGTACGTCATATTCATGTGTGTGCTATTGTAAATGATATTTTGTTATTTCAGATTCTATTTTCTATTCCTAGTATATAAGAATATAAATGGCTTTTGTATATTTACTATGTATCTGAAAACTTGCTAAACAAGCATTTTGAAAAAAAAAAAGACAATCTGTCTCTATTTTCTCATTGATTGTAAAATCCCTATTTCAAAGCATTTTGAAAAGATGTTTGAAGAAAACCTATATATTTTCTCATATTATAGACAATTCACAAGAAAAAGCACGTAGGCCAGGTGCCATGGCTCATGCCTGTAATTTCAGCACTTTGGGAGACTGAGGTGGGCAGATTGCTTGAGATGAGGAGTTTGAGACCAGTCTGGCAAACATGGTGAAACCCCGTCTCTACTAAAAATACAAAAATTATCTGGGTGTGGGGGCACATGCCTGTAATCCCAGCTACCCAGGAGGCTGAGGCATGAGAATCGCTTCAACCCATGAGGTGGAGGTTGCAGTGAGCCGAGATCACACTACTGAGCTCCAGCCTGGGCAACAGAGGGAGACTCTGTCTCAAAAAAAGAGAGAGAGAGAGAAAAGTCCACAAATTGCTTCTAAAGACAAGATGCTCAGACAGCTTGAAATAAGGGAAACTAAAATTGAAACTATGCTGACAAAATTATGTTTCATCCCTAATATTGGCAAATATCTTAACCTTTGGTAACACAGTATACTAGCCATCTTCCTCATACAAGCCCATGTGGAAGGCAATTTGGCAACATCTAGCAAAATTACAAAATTACAGTCCTTAACCCAGCAATTCAATTTTCAAGAATGTATCCTACAGATATTCTTGCAAATGTACAAATGACAAATGTATAAGATTACTAATTGTAGTATGTTTATCATAGAAGAAAAAAATACCGTTAAGTGTGAATCAATATGGAATTGGCTAAATATGTTATATCTACACAGTGTAATACTATATAAGCTTAAAACTAGATTTCAACAAAACCTTTGCATTATTTGTAGATAGAATTTAATAAAATATAATGATTCACTAGGTGCAACTAACAATAAACTTATACTTAGATCTACATATTCCAATGAGAATTCATTTCAAATGTGTCATCAAATCTGAACACAGAAATAAATGGGCCTTGAAACCAGCTCTTTAGTTATTGATTCACAAAATATTAAACCAATTTTTTAAAAAATAATTAAATCATGTTGATTATACATTAAAAATTTTTAATTTATTTTGTGGCCCTCTTTTGAAAATATCTTATTAATGAACAATATAACTATAGCAAAGAAATGTGCTGTTAATAAATTTTTAATGTTAATTTCACCTCTCTCATTCATTTTCAGATTTTAGTTTTGTGTATGTTGATAATTTATGTAGCATATTAGTACAGAGGTACAGAAGTGTGATTTATAATTTAATATACATCTAAAGAGGATACATGCTTAACTTTATTAATGGAATTTGTGATAAAGTTTGCAGACTGTTGCCTTAGAGAACAGCTCTCACTTGTACAGGAGGCCCTGGCCAAGTTGTGTAGTGAGGAGGGTTGTTGAGAGGAAAAGAGAAAAAATGAGAGATATTAAGGCCCAGAAGACAGTTATCACCTGCCTCAGAACACAAGCATGCAGGATGATACAGCTTTTAGTCCCAAGAAGTAGAATTCTCGCATCTCTAGGTGGTGAGAAACAAAGGACTAAGAATTTTTCTTTCTCTAACACTCTAAAGAAGGGTTCTTGAAGGAAACTTGCGCCTTGTTAGAATCAGACATGGCTTCAGCGGATGCAGGACGCTCACTTGAGCTGCCAGTCACCGACTGAGTAAGTGGAACAGTGTTTCTTCCACAGACTCACCTGAGAAACTGGCCTCTGGGGCAGGCACCGGGAATCTGCCTTTTCAGTAAGACCTGAATTACTCTTATGAAGCCACCTGTCCCTGAGAACCAGCAATGGCAGGTTCTTGAAGGATGCAGGACATGATGCTTGGGGTTATCATTGCTGTGGGTTTTGTTTTGACTTGTTTGACATCAGTAAAATTCCAAGGCAGGGGATGGAAACCCACTTTATTTGTAAGTTCTGCATCTTTTATTTTTTTTTTTTTGAGACAGGGTCTCACTGTGTTGCCCAGGCTGGAGTGAAGAGGCATAATCACAACTCACAACAGCCTCAACATCTGAGCCTTAAAAGATCCTCCCACCTCAGCCTCCCAAATAGGTGGGACCACAGTCACACACCACCATGCCTGGCTAATTTTTGTGTATTTTGTAGTGACAGAGGTCTACCTTTGTCACCCAGGCTGGTCTCAAATTCCTGGCTTCAAGCAATTTGCCCTCTTCACCCTCACAAAGTGCTGGGATTACCGTGCCTGGCCTAAGCTGTGCATCTTAAACCCTCACAGCTTAACACCATGCTGTACACCACAGACTGGCATGTTTTCTCTGAAAAGGACCAGATAATAATATATTAGGCTTTGTGGTCCATACAACCTCTAATACAGCTACTCAACTCTGCCACTGCAGCAGGAAATCAGCCACCAACAATATATTACCAAATGGGTGTAGTTATGTTTCAATACAACTTTACATACAGAAGCAGACCTAATTTGCTGACCCTTGCTATTCACATTTGTAATGTGTGTGCTCCTCATGAAACACAGTTCTTACCTTATGGCTTAGTTACCTTAAAGCCCTGCTTGTTACTTGGTGCGGTGGCCTTGCTGATGACTACTTAGCCCTGTTTTGGGCCTAGCCTTTCAATGCAGCCCCAGGGAGAGAAACTAATGACTGGAGAAGTTTCTAGGCAAGTGCAGAAAATGACACGGGATGAACATATGTATGAACATCAAGTTCAGGATCCCGAGCAGGTGTCAGAAATTTCACTTCACCCCATCCCAGCAAGGCTGCTGTATTTGGGGAAGACATTCTTTTAAGAGAGGAGGATATTGTGGAAAATCAGTAGGCAGCAGGAGACAGCACTCTTGATCCTACTCCCATTTCAAATGCTTCCCTGGGGGCCTCTTTATTGCCCCTCTGCTCCCCTAGGTGCTTTCCTCCTTTCGTGAGGCATTGTCCTCCATCCCTCTTGCTCCCCAGTCAGGCGTCAGACTTTTAGGAGGCCCCCCAGAGCACTGGCGGGTGAAGCCTAGCAAAGCAATGCATTTGCCATCTAAGATAAAACACTGATACTTTGGAAGCAACGCTCCCACATTTTGAATTGCATTGAGAAAAGAAAATGAAAGATTAAGTGCTTAATCTTCACCCTTCAATAAACCCCCAAACAATGAATCTTAAAGTTGTTCCTACAGGCCCATGTGTCTTTCATCTCTGGCTGAAATGGGGTGTCTGTTTCTACACATCCAGTTGATCCTTGAACAAATGCAGGGGCCAGGGGTGCCAATCCCTGCTCAGTTGAAAATCTCGCACTTAACTTTTGACTCCCCAGAAGCTTAACGACTAATAACTTACTGCTGACGGGAAGCTTTATTGATAACATGAACAGCCAATCCACATATATTTTGTATGTTCTATGTCTATACTGGGTTCTTACAATAAAGTAAGCTAGAGAAAAGAAAATGTTATTAAGAAAATCATAAGGAAGAGAAGATATATTATTTGTAAATATTAGCTATTTGCTAACAGTAAATATTTACTATTATATTATATTCACTATTTGTTAAGTGGAAGTGGATCATCATAAAGGCCTTCATCCTGGTTGTCTTCACACTGACCAGGCTGAGGTGGAGGAGGAAGAGGAGGGGTTGATCTTGCTGTCTCAGGGGTGGCAGAGGCAGAAAAAAATTCAGGTATAAATGGATCCACGCAGTTCAAACCTATGTTGTTCAAGGGTCAGCAGTATAGGGAATGTTTCACCCTTGTATTCTATTCTTTATTCATAGAATTAAAATAGAAATCCTGAAAATGCCCCCTGTGGGTTTCACCTGGAGGGTTAATTTTTTCACTTGCCTAACCCTGAGAACACAGCATTGACTTGAAAGTTAAGGCCGGGCGCGGTGGCTCAAGCCTGTAATCCCAGCACTTTGGGAGGCCGAGACGGGCGGATTACGAGGTCAGAAGATCGAGACCATCCCGGCTAATACGGTGAAACCCCGTCTCTACTAAAAAATACAAAAAACTAGCCGGGCGACGAGGCGGGCGCCTGTAGTCCCAGCTACTGGGGAGGCTGAGACAGGAGAATGGCGTGAACCCGGGAGGCGGAGCTTGCAGTGAGCTGAGATCTGGCCATTGCACTCAAGCATGGGCGACAGAGCAAGACCAGGTAT